>NC_085136.1:248395224-248641360 GCF_035046485.1 Aedes albopictus
TAGAGAGAGAGAGAGAGAGAGAGAGAGAGAGAGAGAGAGAGAGAGAGAGAGAGAGAGAGAGAGAGAGAGAGAGAGAGAGAGATGAGAGAGAGAGAGAGAGAGAGAGAGAGAGAGAGAGAGATTTTGATTCCGGGATGGGGCACAGGCATTTACACTGTGTCCTGGCTAAGAAGCCTAGGCTTAAGCGCCATTGATCGCTCTCTGAAACGCTAAGAAACACGTTATGTGGATGGGAAAGGATAGTAGGGACGGGATAACTATTTATCGAGATGCCAGCGCGACGCCCTCGAAAATAGAAAGGAAATAGGATTTTGGTACAGGAATTTTCAATAAATATGTAGTCAAAAACAGATATGTGGCACATTTGGAAATATTCTAGTATATTAAATCTTTCATTAACTGAATTAACCTGAAAAGAAAAATTATTGTATCTCACCAAATTCAAGCATTTCTTCTGATAGCTTCCAAAAAAATCCTTTGAATCGGCGTCGTGATCAGCGTGATTTTTGCGTCTCAGCTGATAACCGGTCTTCGAGAGCTAAAACTCGACTATTTGGTTCATCAAGTAATCTTGCTAGCACACTTCACTTTCTCGGATAATTACACAGAAACACATTATAAAGTAAAATCTTGAACGCAGGGCATTTTGGGCCCTCAAGCGGTTTATTCAAACCCATCATATGGACCGACCAGACCGGTACTGTTCCTGATCGTATGAGGAGGGCAAACGCAAAATTTTCACGGTTACCACACGTTTACGGAGATTTATTTTTTTTCTTCAATTCACTATAAATGCTTTGAAAATTCAGCTTCTACACTAAACCAGAAGGAATAAAAAATCATAGGCCGAATTGAAATTTTGTAAACACGAGATAAACCACGACCGAACCATTTGTGGGCTTAAGATTTGCCCAAAAAACATATTTTTAAAAAATATTTTCCTCAATATGTTTTCTGCTGCGTTCCTATTGTTGCGGTATCCCATATGATTTCAATGGGATACCACAACATTAGGAACAAATACAGCAACATTAGGAACACACATGTTCTTTCCGATAAAAAACGAATAAAATGCTCATAACAACCTCAAAGTGGCAATATTTCGTTATATTCTCGTAGATAAAGGATGGATTTTTATTATTTTAAGTCAATCCATGTAAAAAAGTTTGCTTGAAGCGATACAATTGTGGTTTCACCATGAACTCAGTGCTGAACTCCTCCATGATCGGATCAATTACCCTAGACTTTGTTTTTGACTAATAAAAAAACAGATCAGAGGGGACACCAGTGGCACAAGAAAGGGTACGGCAGTAGTTGTTTTTCCATGATTGCCTGTGGGTTTGTTCAAGACTTGTGAAGATATAGATATAATAGAACCGTCAAACGAATAAGATTTAATTATCTCTTATTGTGGCACAGGGGAGTCTCAAGAGCGCTTCAGGTGGCTGAAGGGGATCTCAAGGGTGTTTCAAGGGCCTCAGGGGGTTGCAGTGGCGTTTCAGGAGATTTCAATTGGAGATTTTCAATCGGTCTCAGGGAGCTGTTTTGGTTTTTTCAGGAGGGTTTAATTTTTATTGCCCTTTACCAGCTTTACCAGTTGGCTACATGTTGTATGAGCATGAGCATGAGCATGAGCATGAGCATAGATGACCGCACAATTCGTAGTTGCTACTCCGTGATTGACAAGAGCAATCGAAATTGCACAAGGAACCAATGAATAGGGCTTGGGGACTAGCTTACTATTCTCAATGTACACAGGTCGAGAGCTCTCAACTTTAATAAGGTCAAAAACGGCGCCGGCCACGTCCCTTACGGTCATCGAGGATGGAAGGGAATGTTAGTAAGACAAACGTTGTTAAAAAGACCGCGAATCGCTGCATCTCCACGTTTGTCTCAGGAAGGATTTTTTTATTAGTAGGGTAAGGTACATTGTCAGTCCGGGAGTCACCTATGGTTGGTGATATGATTTGACAATGGATCAATATACACAAACCGCCGTTAACAACCGACCACTTTTCGACGCAAGAACTAGCCAAAAAGAAAAATTCTATCGCGCGTCTCCACTCCACTAGGGAGCAGAAACCTTTAGTCTATTCCACACAGAAATACACTGAACGCGACTCACTTGTCGGCGCCCGGATTTTTTCTCGACCGGCGAACCCGAAGTAACATTTTTCACTCTTTTGTGTAAATGCAAAAAATGAAAGAAAATATTTTTTATCAACTAAAAGTGTATTGGAAACTAGCGCCGAAGGGAAGCGAAAAATTCGGAACCGACTCGAACCACGGCGCGCGCACACTCGTCCCGTCGTCGGAGCCCCGCAGAGAGAAGAGGAAAAAAAAAATCGCAAAAATCTAGCAAAGCGAGCGCGCGAAACTTTGCTGCTGCCGAACTACCGCACACTCCGTCGGAGCCCCGCAGAGAAAATAAAATCGCAAAAATCTAGCAAAGCGAACGCGCGAAACTTTGCTGCTGCCGAACTACCGCACACTACTGACTGCTTGGCGTCCCGTCGTCGGAGCCCCGCAGAGGGAAGAGAAAATAAAATCGCAAAAATCTAGCAAAGCGAACGCGCGAAATTTTGCTGCTGCCGAACTACCGCACACTACTGACTGCTTGGCGTCCCGTCGTCGGAGCCCCGCAGAGGGAAGAGAAAATAAAATCGCAAAAATCTAGCAAAGCGAACGCGCGAAATTTTGCTGCTGCCGAACTACCGCACACTACTGACTGCTTGGCGTCCCGTCGTCGGAGCCCCGCAGAGGGAAGAGAAAATAAAATCGCAAAAATCTAGCAAAGCGAACGCGCGAAACTTTGCTGCTGCCGAAACACCGCACACTACTGACTGCTTGGCGTCCCGTCGTCGGAGCCCCGCAGAGGGAAGAGGAAAAAAATCGCAAAAATCTAGCAAAGCGAGCGCGCGAAATTTTGCTGCTGCCGAACTACCGCACACTACTCCCAAATGAAAAAGCGGCATTTCGACGTTGCCTCCAAACACACACTCCCAGTTGGCTACATGTTGTATGTCTGAAATATATAAAGGGCGATACGGTCAAAATTTGGTCACACAATTTGTTTCATTACTTGAGACTGCGTGCACCAAAACAGCTGATTTTTGGATCAGTAATGGTACATTATATGAAGCTTGTACCATAAAATTTTCATCAAAATCGGTCTAGTATTTGCGGAGATATTGTTGAACCCTGAGATCTACAATTATAAATTTTGTGCAAAGAGGATTCACAAATAAGAACACATTTAAACTGATTTATTCATAGAGCCAGAGATATTTAACCGATTTCAATGAAAATTATCCTGTATGTGAAGTACGCATATCAAAATCTTGTGTAAAAATTTCATGCAATTTGATCCAGCCGTTACAAAGTTATATTTACTTAAGTGGCACACGGTCAGTTTTTTTTTTCATATTCAAACTGCTACAACTTTGAAAGTATTCATACAAAATGGCTCAAAATTTTACTAAGAACATATTTTTATAATAGTATTATACGGTAAGATTTTGATAAAAATCGGAGCAGTATTGGTAGTTTTATAATCAAAATTGTGCTTTACTGACCTTAAATTTCCAAAAATTTACTATGGAGCGCCTTTGTACAAAATTTTAAAAAGTTAGGTCGATGGTTTTATCTATATATCAACCAATACTTAATCGATTTTGATGAAAATTTTATGGTATAAGCTACATATAATGTGGCATTACTGGTCCAAAAATCATCTGTTTTGGTGTACGCAGTCTAAAGTTATCTAAAGAGGCCCATATACCCGAGGCGGTAAACGCACGGGTATTCAGCATGACCATGCTGAGGGTGACGGGTTCGATTCCCGGTCGGTCCAGGATCTTTTCGTAAAGAAAATTTCCTTGACTTCCTTGAGCATAGAGTATCTTCGTGCCTGCCACACGATATACGCATGCAAAATGGTCATTGGCAGAGGAAGCTCTCAGTTAATAACTGTGGAAGTGCTCATAGAACACTAAGCTGAGAAGCAGGCTTTGTCCCAATGAGGACGTTACGCCAAGAAGAGAGAGAGAGTCTAAAGTTATGAAAAAAATTGTGTGGCCAAATTTTGACCGTATCACCCTTTAATCAAAAAACTCAAATTTTGAAGACACTGGGTGTGTTTAATTGACAAATTGTGCGACTATGAGATACGGAGTCGTGGGTTCGAATCCCACCAAAACAAGTGGTACTTTTCACAAATTTATATCTCAACTTGTCAACACTGTCTTCGAAATTTGAGCTTTTTTTTCTGTTTCAGGTACGGCGTTGGAGTTTCCTGTGTCCGTCTTATACGCTTTTTAAACAATTTGAAACTCTCTGAAAGTGCTTAACCCAAAAAACCTCGCTCGTCGTATTCAACGCGAGCGTGGTGCAGTTTCACCTGCTTGATGGCGCGCGTCCTGAAAGGCTGAATCACTCTAAAACAAATCTCATCCTTCATTGCAACACCCATTTCATCCGGCTATGGTGCGGAGACTTTCTTTTCTGAGCTTGATCGACTTTTGGAGAAACCATCGTGCGAGTAAATATGATTTTGCTAGGCCTATACAAGGTCCACGACATGACATGGAAAATTCCTATTCTGACAATCCCTAAAATGGGATATCCAAGGGCGTATATTTAACTACGTAGCCCCAACTTCTTACCAAGCCACCTCCTCCTCGAGGTTGCTCAAGAATGCCATCCCGCAAAGGTCTGTCATCTCGGCCACGCTGTTTCACATTGCGATGAATTCAGTCTTTGAACGCATACCCCCGTGATTACTCCTCAAAGTGTACGCCGATAATATGACCCTCGTATTCTTTGGTAAGTAAGTATACACAGATAAAAATAATGACATTTACACGTCATGTACATTTCATTTTAGTCATGTAAACTTAGTGTTACGATGGTTTACATGATATATCATGTAAATTTGTGTTATATTTAATGTAAATACTCATAGTCATGCTGAATTACATGACATATAATGTAAGTTTACTTGATGTTTTATGACTTTTACATGATATGTCATGTAAACTTCTGTGATATCCCACGCTCCAATCATGTGCATCATATGTCTCAGAATTTTACACTCTTTTTTCGATCTGTATAGTTTACTGTACGTATCCGAACTGTGGAGTAAACGTAGCACATCTGTACCAAATATTCTAAAACCTCAGTACAATGAAATGTTTAGATTCTGCTTAGACGTTTTCAAGACTTCACCACTAGCTTCTTTACCGGTGGAGTGTGGAAGACTAGCATTGGTACACCTACAGGTAGCGGCGAGTCTGGTTGAAGGCTACCGGGGCCCTGAAAAGGGATCACCTATCGGGTGGGATATTGGTAGTTTGGCGTGCCAAGAGCCAGTGACACGATCTCACGTCGACAATCCTCCCTTCGTTCGGCCTCGCAACGGACCTGGCATGCGGATTAAAATCGACTCTCGAGTGAGGGAAGCATGCGTAACTGTTGAAAATACTGAAGTAGACATGCCCATGCCCAACTTCAGAGAGGTTGTTGCTTCGTATAAGGATAGGCCACCCATTTTCACCGATGGCCAATTAATATACATAATAGGAAGTAGGCTATGGAGTGCTGCCTTACCGGTCAGACTAAGGCCTGAGTGATCTCTGCTGTCGTCTCCATTCTACTCGGTCCATGCACTGAATAGTAGAGTATGTGTGCCATCAGAAATCTCACGCTCCCATATTCATCCTACTCGAAAACAAGCGATTACGGCACCGAATGAAAATGGGAGAAACATGCTTAATAAGGGAATCAATACCCTAGTTTACGCAACAAGGTGCAGAATGAAGATTTTTACAGCACGAATCGTACACACCAAAAATCGATTCCGCCCCGAAAGAGTTAACTTGTAATATAATATTCAACATCAAATAATGAAATCTAAATTTTTGGCTAGAATTGCCAAGCGTGTATCGGTTTTCATAAGCGTAAAATCACTTTGCGGTCTTCGACAAAGTTTTTCGTCATCCCAAATATAGTCCTTGTTGGCCCAGTCCACAGCGGGAAAATTCTACCCAAAAAACGGATCTTTTAACGCCGCTGGTTTCGGTACGAGAAGTTGACCATTTCTGACATAAAAAATTACGAGAAATCGATTGGTGCTTAATTAATTCACCGCACGGCACGGGAAGTGGTCCATTTTGCCCCATTTTGCCCTTTTCCATACAAAAAAAATCAAAATGTACTTACAAACAGCTAACACGACTGTAGATCATTGAAAATAGCTGCAGGTGTAATTGGATGTTAATAGGAATCATAAGAATACATGAAAGATCTTTTTAAATGCTTATTTTGCCCCATATGCCCCAACAACTGTCGGATAATCACAATTTTTCCTAATTGTGAATGGATTTTTAATGTTACTGACTTGAAGTTGATTTGTTCAGCATAAACAAAAAGCGCTAGATCTTTTATCACCAGAAGCATTTTCGGGAGTTGTCCAATTTGTCCAGTTGTCCAAAAGGGAGCCTTTTGCCCTATTTTCATGATAAAATGAGATTTAAAATGTATTTATGAAAAACGAATACTGCTATGGAACGTTGAAATTAGTTTTAGGTGCAATTAGAAGGTTACAATTATCATGCGCATATATGTATTTTACCCTACATGCCCCTAAAACTGCTGGATAATAACATATTTTGTATGGTTTTGTAATGTCGCTGGATGCAAAACATAAAGCCTTGGATCATTTTTTATATATACAAATGCGGTTTATCGATTAATACTAGAATCATTCTCGGAATGATATAAATAGCTGTCCATTTCACCCCAATTTGCCCTGATTTTTTGTCAAGTAATGAATAAATTAATATCCCTTATTAGCATTGGTACTGAAACCATTGCTATCAAAAAGACATATATCAAGACCAACAATTGAAAAGGCCGCAAAAAACAAACATGTTTCTGTCGACTTGAGGCCTTTTGAACTCCACCCACACACCTCACCACCACTAACAGAAAGCGCAAACATCAAGCTTTCTGTTAATGGTGGTGAGATGTGTGGGTGGATCTCAGAAGGCCCTAAGTCGACAGAAACGTGTTTGTTTACGCAATGTTGATGCGGCCTTTTCAATTGTTGGTCTTGATATATGACTTTTTCTATAATTTCAGATTTTGATGAGGAATTGAGGGCATAATAAGCATTTTATAAAATATGTCAAACATGCGCTAAACTGATTAAATAGGGCGTCTCAAGGCACCAAATATATATATATTTAAAATGCCTCATTTAATCAGTTGTGTACATGTTTGCCACAAATTAAGATCAGAATTAATGCTTATTATACCCTGTATTCCCCACCAAAGTCATATGTTTTAACTGTCCTTTCGATTACATTGGTTTCAGTTACAAAAGTCCATCGATTCGCACATAAGCAAATGGGGGAAATCAATTCATTCATGAGGCGACAACAAATCAGGGCAAATTGGGGTAAAATGGACAGCTATTTGTACCCTCCCGTGAATGATTCTAAACCTTAAAGATAAACCGTATTTGTATATATAAAAAATGATCTAGGACTTCATGTATTGCAACCAGTGACATTACAAAACAATAGAAAAAATGTTATCATCCAGCAGTTTTAGGGGCATGTAGGGCAAAATAGGGAAAATATCTTTCATATATGCGCATATGATAGCTGTTAGCTTCCAATGGGGCACGTTCGGTGTTGTACTAGATTTGTAGTAATAAGCTGAATTTTAGTATGGTGAGAAGGTCAATTCTCCGTTTCTGCAATGAAATGGTGCAAAAAGCATGGGTAGGGTAGGTAATCAAAAGTTGAACCAAATTGCGGCTTTCCGAAGTAGCGCAAATTTTGAGTGAATTTTTCTCCCACGTGGAAATAATGTACTACGGCAAAATCTTATGTACATGAAAGCCACGGGTATAAGCTTTCGGTTAAGTGGTAAAAAGTTTGTATTTGCACCGAATTTCATTGAAAAATTCGATAATTCGTTAACAGTGATTTTAATCTTAATTTGAACCAATTTAAATCTTAATTTGAACTATTGGCGGCAGCAGCTCGAGCATCTCCCACAACAGCCAATTTCGTGCTGAACAATAGAAAAACACATGGATCTGCTTATTCCCATAACTTTTTTCCATTAGGCAGTGGAATTTCAACTAAGAATGTTCTAAACTCTTCAGGAACTTGGAAACAAAATTTGGAATTTTTCATCCCCCAAGCGTAAACAAAACAACCACTAGCGCAGTCTGCCGGCCAACACTGGAAGTTCGCCTCCGTTTACTAGTTCAAATTTAGATTACAAATGGTTCATTTTAAAATAACATTCTCCAAGTAAGAATTACTTAAATTTGATAATTTCATGACAAATAATGCGGAATATTATTCGGTTTGTCGATTCTACGATAAATAAGCTTTTATTTGACGTGTTCACATATTGCGTGTGATACAATGCATGAGCTGTACGAGTGCACCAAAAATGTGTTTTTGCAATTTGGCTCTATAAAATTCATTTTATACTTGCCGTTTCAATATCCTAACGGCCTACTTTTCCGTACTATCCAAACAAATGCATTATGGTTCATAATGCATCTCATTTGGGTAGAATTATGAATCATAATGCATTTGTTTGACTGACAACCTGTGTTACCACAGTAAGAGCTTGAAAAACTGTGACGGTCATAGCACGGCTTGCTTGATTCAGATTTCGTGATGGAGCACGTGGTCGTTCCCATTCATCCACCGAGAAGCACAATGATACTGATGGAAATGATCATATTCTAGTGAATAATTTTGATCATTGCAAAAAATGTTGTATGCAACTCGTTGCAAAACTCGATTTTTACAGCACTCTTCGTATTTATCCAACTCGGCAAGCCTCGTTGAATAAATGTACGACTCGTGCTGTAAAAATCATCATTTTGCAACTCGTTGCATAAATAACTATTTCTCTGGGGGGAAATGGGGTGAAATCACAGTGATTTTTCAATTGCCTGTTTTCCATGACAAAAACGCTTTTTTCAATGCTTTTAAAGTCCATGTTATCAGATTATATTACGGAAAGCTGTTTAACATCTTTTTGGGGACAATGTTTGCCAAAAAAGTACGTCGTTTTAATGAATTTCGAAATGGTTCAAATTAAGATTACAAAGTTTGATTTCTTACCCTATTATGATTCCTTACCTAATTTGATGCTGTTTGAGCAAAACTTTGGATAACTATGTTGTTTATGTTGCAAGAAATGGAGAAAATAACAGCACTGTTGCCCAAAGTTTTGCTCAAACAGCATTAAATTAGGCCAGGAATCATAATACCCACGCTTTTGCACTATTTTATTGCAGATAATAGGGCAAAATGGGGCAAATTGGACAACTACTGAAGATGATTCTGGTGGTAACAGATGTAGCGCTTTTTGTTTATGCAAAAAAAAAAAATTCAAATCAGTAACATTAAAAATCCATTCATAATTATGTAAAATTCACAATTACCAGTAGTTGTTGGGGCATATGGGGCAATATAAGCATTTGAAAGGATCTTTAATTTATGTTTATGATTTCTATTAATTATGATCTACAGTCGTGTTAGTTGTTTGAAAGAATATTTTGATTTTCTTTTTGTATGAAAAAAGGGCAAAATGGGGCAAAATGGACCACTTCCCGTGCCGTGCGGTGGATGAAATTAGCACCAATCGATTTCTCTTAATTTTTTACGTCAGAAATGGTTAACTTCACGTACCGAAACCAGCGGCGTTAAAAGATCCGTTTTTTGGGTCGATTTTTCCCACTGTGCAGTCTGTGTAAGAAAATATAGTTCTTGTCAACAAAACAATACCTATCAAGGAGAAGAAATTCTCAGGAGAATGTCATTGACTTACTCCACCCCACCAGTAAATTCAACACCGACCGGCTCACTTTTCTCATGAAGTTGTCAATCGAGTTTCAGCAAGTTCCGCCCGAGCATTGCTTACTACCAGCATCATTTGTCCCTGGACTTGTCCTTCTGACGACGGTAACCAGAGTGGCGGCGGTAGCGAATCGAAAAATTAAGCACTTGTTCTTATCTATTTTTGCGTCTCGGTCGTCGTCGTTGATCATGCATGTGCGACTTGCGTTCATGGCAGCAAGTGAACTTGACTTTGGTACTCCTTCTACTGCTGTTGCTGCTGGCTGGTGGTGCTGAGTCTGTGGTCTCAACTAGTTATAATGATCTTCATCCGATCGCGATCGTCGGCTGGCAGCCAGTATACACCGATAATTTTCATACCCATGTAAGGTAGTACTTTTCAGCACGCACTCACACTCACCCGGTTCAATTCTTGGATCTTGGATCATTGCACAGGGGGAGAAAATGGTGAAATCCTTGAAAAAATATTGAATTTTGTTTTGGTTATCTTTCCTAAGGATCTCCACTTTGAGCTAACTCAAAATTTTAACTGTTAGAATTGCGAGGAAACCTAGCCGTAAAGCGGTTGTTGAATCACGTGCCCGGCAGATGAACTGGAACGTCTGGAATGTGGGTGGGAATCGTAAATGAACATACCGAGGGTGGCGAGAGTGTATTTACAAAAATCATACATTTTTCGATGTGATTGCATTTGTTTGCCCACTGTGCAACGTTATTGCATGTTGACAGCGGTCGGGCGGCAGGAAGATTGATCGTATCAAACTGGATCTATCCCGTGTAATCAATACGATCTTCATCATCATCATCATCATCGTAAAGAAGAGGAGGCGAGATCAGGGCAGATCTCCTTGCTTGGATCTCATCTACGAGGAACCGTCTCCATCGCATCGGCAGATGATGGATCTGGGCTGCGATCGTGTTGAGTAATTGCTGGCTTAATTTTTCCGCTGTTTGGTTGTACCATTTGGCGTGTTCTGCCTTCGGCTTCGACGTCGACAAGTGACAGTGCGCGCACATTGCGTGCCGCGTCCGACCGAACGAGGAGCGAGCGGTGATTGACGCATAGAGGTTCTGTGTCGATCGCCGCCGCCATTTTGAATGTTTCGATAGGACTCGAGTCGTAAATTTCGATTCCATGTAACCTGTCCGTCAATAACATTAATCACTTGGATCTTTTTTTCCTTTCCTCTCCTAGGTTGGTACATCGAAACTCATTAAACGCTTGGTTCCGCTACACGATGACGGCGACGACGACGATGGTGGTGGTAGCGGATGACCTCCAAATCTGCAAGACCTGCTGCTACACCTCGAACCTGTGGTACGTGATGGATACGGTGTTGTTCGTTACACAAGCGCCCAACTGCTGTACACACTGCTTTGTGTAGTGGAATGACCACTGTCATTCAGAAGCTTTGGAAGTTTTCTGAGAAGCTCTACGAGAGTCTTTGAAGGCTTCCTAAAACAACTTTTGACGCATCTTCCAAACAGCTTCGAAAGCTTTGGAAGCTAGTTTTTGGTTAAGATGTAAAGGTTCCTAAAAGTTCACACCATCTTCAAAAACAGTTTAAGCTCAGCAAAGCTAAGGAAGCGATACAAAAACCTGCATCTCCTCGCACCGATGCTGGTCGACGACGACGACGACGCAAATAGGCATCAATGGCAATGATTGGTGGTCTCGGTTCACGTCCGCTGTCGTCGTCAGGAAATGTGACCGAGAAAAACCGAGAAACGGGGTTAGACATAAATCTTGCACCGCGGCCAGAGAAGGGAAGCTGCATGCTGGCTGGCTACGGCTAGCTGCCGTAAAATACCTAGTTATGTTCCGCGTGTAATCAACAACGAAGCGGAGATTGGCGGCGACGGTGTGGGCTACTGTGGGAAATGGGCGAAATCCTGGGTCCTCCGTGCAACTCCGAGGAAGGAGGGTTTATCTGTTTCTTTATGGGATAGGCTCATTCTGGCAGGGATTATCCGTAGGTTATGGGGGAAAAGACGTTCATTCATTGATTTCAGGAGAGATCATCCCATTCACAAGAGTGAGTGGTGAACCGTAAAACAAAACGACGACGATGGGCAAGGAAGAGACTAAGGAGTATCTCTTGGCCAGTGGAACGGAACTTGGCTGTGAGCGGTATATAATCAAGCGTTGGTTGAGCAGTTGAAGGCAGCGCTTTATGAAGAGTAGATATAGTGATCTAGAAATAGGCGACACAGTATATTATGTAAAGCTGTATCACTTCATCTTGAAGTTGCAGAGGGCCTTATATGTTTGTTGTTAAATTGAAATCAATAAATTAAGAAAAAGTAACTCACTCCAGATAGTTACGGGATATTCACTCTTTAAGCTTTGGAAACCTCTACATGGAAACTTCGAGAGCTTCTCTCAGGTACCCTTAGAAACTTCTTTCTAGAAACTTTAGCTGCTACCCAGGTAACAATTTGATGCTGTACAAACGTTTCTCCAACTATTTTGGATCAGCCTTCATTTGAACAAAAGCGGAGCACAACAGGAACAATCCTTTATTCAGCTCCTAAACATCTAATTTTGGTGATTTTATTCAACCTTTATCTGATTTGAGGTTCATTGGAAGGCTGATTTAAGGCTTAATATGTGCTTAATCAGTAATCAATTGAATTTATTCATTATGTAAAAAAAAATAAAAACACTTTCGCGAGCCTATTTTTACCATTAGCTGCGTCTATTCCCAGGAGAGATGTTTAGGAATGTATAAGTTATTCTGTGGGAAAACTGGGAATTGAAATCTGACTTCCTGATTTATGGTCATTCACCTTAGCACCTACACTACACACAATTGTATACATATCTTCGAAAACATGAACATTACTTGTTGTGTCTGAATAGGCAAAAACATAAGTTGAACTAAGTCTGTATTGAGGCTGAAGAAGCGATATGCGCTTCACGAAAACCATGCTGGGGTCAGCTTTCAAAAATATTTAATCAAAGTTTGAACAACAGATGAATTATTCTACATGTTGGTGTATGGTTTAAAGCTGACTATCAAGATGAATAATATTCTATTCAACTTGATATTCAGCTATCTATGTATTGCTGATTAAAGAGGTTGAACAAGCCATACTTTAGACAACTATTCAGCTGTCACTGTGTTCAGCAATTGACACCATTAACCAGCTTACTTGATACTTGATGGGCTACAACTCGTAGCGGTGAGTCTACGCCGAATGAAATATCTGCCTCCACTTGCCTCGGTCCTGGGCCAATCGCTTCCAGTCGCCCTGAACGTTTAGAGCCCTTAGGTCCTCCTCAACTGCAAAAAGCCAACGTGTGCGCAGCCTTCCACGAAGCCGATGACCCCTTCCTTGTTCTCTGCTGAGTATAATTTTAGCTTGTCGTTCCTCCGGCATACGAGCTACGTGTCCAGCCCACCGCAGCCTGCCGTGTTGTATTCGCTTCACTATATCCATCTCTTTATCAGCAATAAGACAGTCATAAATCGGTGTACTCTTGGGTAACACTTCTTAATCATGGTCAAATTGAAATAAGCTTAAGACGTTTTTTTGGCGCTTTTGGTGAAGAACTTTATAAATCTGAGGACACTTTAGTTACGCTTTTAACTCTTGATTGAGTTGAATGGAATTTAAGACGATCTTATGGGGATGTTGATTAAAACCACCGATAATTAATGACGACTTCGTGGATTTCAATGAAAGCCATGTTGAGAAAACTCATGAATAATGTTCTCGTGACTTGAAAAAATAATTTTAAAGATTCTTCTATTGCATTATTGTCGAAGCGCATTGCAATTTTCGGGAGTATCTTGCAACATATATACGATAAATTTCGCTTGGCAGTTGACACTCTACGGAAGTATTCCCATTGTATGTTAAAATCTAATCCCAATTATTATGTTGTATCATTGATTTTCATAAAGTTTTTCCCCGAGTCAAGTTTTTTTTTCCTGCACCATTAAAACTGCTGCAGCAACAGCAGCTGTCAGAAGCAGTCAATTTTGTTATCGTTTTATGGTATACTCGAAGAGCTCTACAAGAAGATACCAATTTACTTAGAGGACAACTTGTGAAGTACAACAGGTTTTAACAGAATCTTAAAATTAGTTCTCTAAGACTATCTTAGGATGGGCCTCTTTTGTCTTATGGCGGGTTTATGATTGTTCTGACGTATTTATAAAGAGTAATTTGGTTTATGCTTGGTTTTAAAGAATAGGTGTTGAACAACTCTTTTAAAGCATTATAAAATTAATTTTGTTACTTGGGTAAACCATACCTAAGAAATACCTCTAAAAAAATCACAATAAGTTATTAACTTCTAGAGGAAAATCCTGGAAGAGTTGTTTTTTTCCTGGAATTGCATCTTTTGAAGAAATATTGGAATGATGAAATTTCAAGAAAAACTCCTGGAGAAAATTCTGATAATATTCGTGGCAGAATTCCTTCAAAAATGTTTAAAGAAACACATGAACGCAAACATGGACAAATTTTAGTAGCAATCATTGAAGAAATTTTCTAAAGAATTCCAGAAGAAGCCCAGGTAAAATTTTTTGAAGAAGCCCCGGGACTAGTTTAAAAATAGATCTAGACTCAAGGAGAATTCTGGAAGAAATTCCTGAAGGAATCTCTGTAAAAAATCCTGGAGAAAAACATGAACAGAAAGAAAAGAAGTTTTAAAGAAACACTTGAACATGAATAGACTGTAAAGAAATACCTGGAGGAGTTTTTGGAGAATTTTTGGCGGAAATTATTTAGGGGACTCTGCGAGAATCTACTCTATATACAAATTCTGGGAAAAAAATAGATAAATCTTAGAAGAATCCCTAAAGAAATTTCTGTCAGTGTCCCTGGAGGTCATCCTGGAAAAAATGATCAAGAAGTGCATGAGAATAAATACATTCTTAAATTAATTCTCTGAGAAATCTGCAAAAGAGTTCTCACTAAACTCGTAAAAGAAATTTCTTTAAGAATGCTCCTTTCGCGGTAATTACAAAAAAAAAAATCGTGAAAAAAAAAATTCAAAAGTCATTTCCATGGGGCGTACCTGTATAGAGGGTGAGTAACCAGCTCTGAAACCATGACGGCACTGAAGCTCCGTCATGGAAGCATTTGCGGCTTCTACCTGAAAACTTTGGAAACTTCTACCTGACAAATCTTCCCTCTGTTATTTCTGGATTCTTAGAAAGATTCTTCCTGGAAGCTTTGAAAGCTTTAGGGCTGTCTGGAAGTCTTCATTAAAAAAAAATGTGAGGGCATTTACCTGGAAACTGTGGCTGCTTTACCCATGAAGATTCAGAAGTTTCTCCCTATCATTCAACTGCTTATACTACCATTGGGTAAACAGGGGGAGGGAAGCTGGTACCCCTCTTCCCACCAGAATAATCCATTCCGGGCAGAAGTCACTAATTTCAGACGATAAGTAAAGACTGGACTCGAAAAAAAAGAGACACAATGATAATGTATAGCTTTTGATTGCGTGCACAAAAATCACTGATTTTTTGACCAGGAATAGTACATTATGTGTAGCTAATACCATAAAAATTTCATCAAAATCGGTTAAGTGTTGGCGGAGATATCATCGAAACAAGAGACTTATCATTTGAGAACCTTGGGCGAACAAACACTTTAAAAAATACCACTTTTTTTTACCTAAAACTGTAGAGTTAAAAATACTGAACCGATTTCAATGGATTTTTTTTTTGTACAAAAAGTATGTATGTAGAAGTATTGTGCCATAATTTCATTCAATTTGATCCAACCGTTTGAAAGTTATAGCCATATATGCAGCACTATGTCGCAATCAGCAGATGTGGTTTTTGGTACAGTGACATTCAAACTGCTCTAACTTTTAAAATGTTCAACCAAAATGGCTGAGATTTTCACTGAAAATATTTTAACACAACAATTTTACACTGTCAAAGTTTCATATAAATTGGGACAGTGTTGCCAATTATACAGTCAAAATAGTGCACACTGATTTTAAAATGTTAAAAAGTGCCCAAAATTTGAAAAACCCCGTTTTTAGTTTGAATTGTCATAAAAAAGTACTCAACCGATTATGATGAAATTTTCACCACTTATTATGCCTTACTTGGAGAACTTACTGTCAAACTTTCAGACGTTTTGATGGGCTAATAACAAAGTTATAGTCTCAACAATTTTTAAAATGGGTGCCCAAATCACATTTTATTGTATCGACAATATTTGCACCAATACTGAACCGATTTTGATGAAATTTTTGGGGTATTAACTACATATAATGTGCTATTCCTGATTAAAATCAGCTATTTTTGTGAACGTAATCAAAAGTCGTACATTATTTTGTGTGTCTCATTTTTTCAAGTACAGTCTTTATATTAAGAGCAGCTCTGGAGTATAAATACCTATATCGACATACCCAGTCCTCCCCCTGAACTAATGATCTATTTTTTTTTATTACCGTGTATTTTAACTTATGCTGATTCTACACTGTTGACTAATGATCTAGTTACGCTTATGGATACTATTGACAAGTACACAGCAGTTTTATGTGTTCTGATAATTTCCGTTCAAATATAAGGTATGACATCCATTTTGACTCACTTTTAAAACGAGCCATGTCCTAGACAACCAGCAAAAACAGGCACCAATGGAACGCCTTGATTGTTATTGTCCCTTCATAACGGAACGGACCCAACGATTATTGGATCACTCCCTTCTCGCCGAACGCCTTACAATCCGGCATCGAAGCGTTTATCCATCCCTTTCTCTGTATGCTCCAAAAGAACAGCAAAAACAAACCCTTCAATTGAGCAACCACGTTTCTGAAAACCATTCCGAGAAAACAATCGAAAATTTTCCACTCTGAATCCACTATCGACCATTATGAACACTGATATTTCCCGGACCTGTTCGTCCGACGCGACGGCTGGGGGCCGGGCGCACCAATCCAAAGTGGCGATAAATGGGACAACAAACGCTTGAACTCGCCCTCGGCCCTGCGCCTTCGCCCCCGTTTGCCTCCGTCGTCGTCGATCAGTCGACTCAAATATCGGTTTATCGTAAACCGATTATCATCGCTCAATAAAACTTTTACATCGCTGCTGTGCAAGGCACGACAATCAGTGTTGGTAGAGGGCTGTGGAGCTATTATCGTCGCGATTTTCCCGAAACATCACTCGATGCGATGCGATGGTTCGTGGTGCAGGGTGGTAGATGGCGACCGTGCATCGAAAATGCATCTCTGTAGCTAGCCCAAACCTGCTAGCAGTTAGTAACCGAGAAGTGTCGGAAAATGGTGGTGGTGGCGGTTTTTTGGGTCCACTTCGTTTGACCCGGTGGGGGCAAGGGTGAGGCAGTGTGGTATTGTGGCTGCGGCTGCCTGGTGGTGATGCTCTTAATGACATTTGTACCTTTCATTGAATCTGGTGATTGGCAAATGGACGGCTGTTCGATGTAAATGAGTAGATCGTTCTGATGATTTGTTAATGATTGAATGAAAGTAAAAATTATAGCTTCCGAAGTAACAATGAGAAGCTTTCCGAAACATTCAGAGATAGATTTTCCTCTGGAAGAAAATTTCAAGGCTTCATGCAAAAGTTCCTAAAGCTTACCCGAAGAAGCTTCAAAAACTTTATTTGAAAAGCTCTAATCAGTAGAAACTGACAGAATTAAGCTTTTAAACATCCTGAAAGGAGTATCCAAAGCATTTGTGAAAATAAAAAAAAACACAACCAGAGCTCCTAGAAGGAAAAAAACAAGCTTCAATTTCTTCCAGGAAGAAGATTCAAGTACTTTAACAGTACATACAAAGCAGATGATTCCAAACCTCCCAGAAAAAAACAAACTTCCATGGCTTTCTGGGAGTGTTTCCAAAGCATGATAAGTTTCAAAAAGATTTCAAGATAAAGTTAACGAAGCTTCTTTAGAGATGTTTCAGAGTAAAGATTGCCATAATCCCAACGAAAAACTTTCAAAGAATCCTGGAGGAAGCATTCTATGCTTCCAAGGTTTTCAGCTAAAGCTTCCTAAGCTTTCTTGAAGGTTCAAAATTTGGTGGAATACAATTCCAAGATTTCAAGCTCCTCAAGCTTGCTGGCAAACTCATCTTAAAAAAAACTTCCAAAGCTTTGAGGAAGAGCTGTGTATGTCGCCATATGTATGTCGTATTCAATTAAACAAGCAAAAATAAACTAATATTACCATTCATAATCGGAATTGGCTGAAATCCATGCGAAAAGCAAGAATTAGACAAATGTCATCGTGTCAGATGACATTGATTTGACCCTTGTTTATGTTTATTGATATTCGTACTACCGCTCGTGTTGTGTGTAAGAGGTAACGGTAGCGCATGAATGTAACAAAGCAAGCTGACACCCGACTGCGGCATCGAAATGAAGGTAGTGAAAAGTGCCGAATATTTACAAGACTGCTCATGACGGTAGAGTCTATAAAAAACATCAATTACATCAAATAAAAGAAAATCGGGTTAAGTACGGTTCCTTTGAATTCCACTAAGAATTTGCATCCTTTGACAGATACGTATTTCGACCTCAACTGTAAGGTCGTCTTCAGTGTCTTGTACTTGACTCGACTCGACTTGTCGAGTCAAGTACAAGACACTGAAGACGACCTTACAGTTGAGGTCGAAATACGTATCTGTCAAAGGATGCAAATTCTTAGTGGAATTCAAAGGAACCGTACTTAACCCGATTTTCTTTTATTTACAGATATTCCCCTAACAAGCCCAGGTTATTCATCATCATCAATTACATCGCTACACAGCAGTTCTGGCAAATGGATTGCCCAGTGGCCACAAAAATCGTTTATAGTAACTATTTAATCAATGTAAACACGCTAAAGGATCCAGTATAGGCACTGTAGGCAGTGAGGCATATAACATGGAAATCAATTTGGGATCCACTATGTCCGCCAAGATATTTGTACATAATCCTGTTATGGACCCCTGTGACCCCATGTGATATTGGGACTTCCTCCAGGGATTCTTCAGAAATCCCAACAAATAAAAGACATATGTCAAAGTTCAGAAATTCATCACGAAATGTCTTCAGAAATCGCTTCATATATTGCCCCAAAAATTCGTCTTGAAATTTCTCAACGGGCTCTTTAAAAAATCTTCAAGCTTAATACGGAAATTTTCATCAGGAATTTCTTAAATTTCTAAAATCTTCATGAATTCCTCCGGCAATTCCTTCACAATATCGTCCAGGAAATTTTCAAGGAAAATCTGCCATGAATGTGTTCGGAAATTTATCTGAGAAATCCTTCAGGAAAACTTCCGATTCAATGGAAATAAGGAAAATTCCTAGTTCACTTTATTACTTTCTTCAAAGTTTTCTAGAGATTACCCCAGAAATTGATTTGTTTTTTTATATATATATATTTATAAAACCTTCTCTGGGTTCTTTCCGATCCTCCCTCATTGGATTCATTTGGAAAATCTTCCACGGATTTCTTTTGAAAGTTCTTTAGAACATCTTCCATTTCCATAGGAATTTTCGTTGGAGGGTTCTCCAGCTATTTCTCCAAAATTCCTCTTTCATGGGTTTACTAGATTACTTACTAGATCTTCCAAGAATCCGAACGAGAATTATTTCAGGAAATCATCTAGGGATTCCTTCAGAAATGCATTCGGCGGTTCTTTAAGAAAATCAAAGGTTCCTGCAGAAATTTCGGCAAGGATTTCTTAAGAAAATCTTCCACAGACTCCTTCAGAAAATATTACAAAGATTCACAGGAAAAAATATTCATGTAAAATTCAGCATGAAATCATGCACATAATGGGAATGCTAGAGTTAGTGCATATTTACATAAGAAATCATGTTAAATTACGTTACAATCGTATAAATTTCCGCTAATAATGACGTAACCGGTTGTGGTCCATGATGGTTTACGCGATGGTTGGCGGAAATTTACACGATGGTAATGTAATTTTACATTATATCTCATGTAAAAGTGCACTAACTCTAGCATTCCCTTTATGTGCATGATTTCTCGCTGAATTTTAATTACATATGTATTTTTTTCTGTCTTTATCCAGAAATTCTTACAGGTATCCGTTTAGAAATTTCACTGGAAATTCCTTCAAAAAATCCTTCTGAGATTCCTCCATAAATTTGTCCAAGGATTCCAAGTCCAAGGAAATCTTCTGTTGGATTTCTTTAAAAAAAAAAATATCCATGCATTCCTTCAGAAGTTTTTCCAGGAATTTGGCCTCAAAATCTAGGAAGGTTTCTCACAGATGCTCCTCCAGCTATTTCATTCACAAACTAGCTGTCCCGGCAAACGTCGTACTGCCTGCCTACTATGTTTTTGACATCCAGCTCTATAGAAAAGTGCTGCTCAAAATAGTATTTTAGATTTTCCAGTTTTTTCTTGCCTTCCCTGGCACTTGTTCCAATTATTTTTCCCACGAACACGTCTAAGCACTGTACGAATGCAACGGTGAAAGAATTAAGTTAATCCGTTGACCCGTTCCCGAGCCTATTCGTGACATACAAACACCATTCCATTTTTATTTATATAGATTCTTTTAGAAATTTATCCATGGCTACCTTCAGATATTCTCTCTCCAGGAATTCTTTTGGGCAGATTTCAATGGGTTTCTTCTGAAACTCCGGCAGAGATTCGTTTAAAAAAATCATTCGAAATTTCTCCAGTGATATTTTGAAAAATTCTTTCAAAGATTTTTATATTTTTTTTTCACCACAGATTTGTTCAGGAATTGCTCTAGCGATTCTATTAAAAAATCCCCATTTCTTCAGGGATTTATCTTCAAAATCCTGGAATTCATCCAGAGATTTTTGCATTATTACTTTCAGTCATTCAGGCAGGAATTTCTCCAATGTTTCCTGCAGCGGTTCATACAGAGATTCCTTCAGGATTTCCACCGTATATTTCAACATGTATTGCCTCGGATATTTACCCGGCAGTTCCTTCAAGGATAAATGTGTTTTCCAGGTAGTCCAACAGGATTGTTATTTCAGAAATTCATCAAAAGATTTCTCCAGAAATAGTTTAGAGTAATGCGGGGCAAAAGTTCGCACGGGGCAAAAGTTCGCAGTGGGTCTTTTTCTGAACACGAATTAAGAACCCAAACAAATTTGCATGGGTTCGACACATAATCAGGCCAGTTAATCGTCAACAAAAATTGGAAGGATTTCGTTATGATGTGGCAAAGTTATGCGAAAAAATGTGTTTCTAGGTGTTTTGATAGATTTTTTGGGCTTTTTCGAATAAGAATTTGTAGTAACAGGAAGAAGAAGAATCTCAAAATCTCTTGATGTCGGAGAATCGTTATTCCATAGTAGTTCAGGAGGTGCACTCAAATAAACAATAAACTACTAGTGCTTCTTGCAGAAAGGGACATTCTTAAAACCTTGACGGTGGGGCAAAAGTTCGCACTAGCTTTCTGAATGTAGTACATCAATAAAATTACAGAATCTTTGCAGTAATGATGATTTCATATAGAAACTACTATATGTGTATAATATGTGTAGTATGTACCCTGAAATCGTTCCGGCAGAGGGTTTGAATTTTGTTTTGTAAGAAGATCCATTGTAAGGCAAACATTATGTTCACCCATTTAAATCAAGAAATGAAAAATGGCTAAAAAAACATTTTAAAACATTTTCTTCGTCATCCTCGTCGTGTCTTTTCGTATGTTTCTGAAGGTCATGTTATGTTCTTCTACTTTACCGGGGTCTTTCATAGCTTAGTTTGCAAATTCACAGTTATAATTCATCACCATACTGACGGGGATAAGATTCGATTACGGTCCCGTTCAATATTTTTGCAGCATATTTGATTTTTTTAAATGTATTTTGTGCAACACGTATCTTTATGATTACCCCACAATGTCTTTTGATAACTTCAGTTAAGCAGGAAAGGACAGCTTCTTGTTAGTAGTTATGGAAGTCTTCATAAAATACATTGTATTCCAAAGCTGAACACCATGTCGTATTCCAGTTGGGCCGTAAAGCTAAGAACAGAAAGAAACAGATTTCACGGCTAAAGTGAAAGGACGAACATGAATTACCATGAAATAAATAAACATCACACCAATAAACTATGCTATTCAACGTGCGAACTTTTGCCCCGCATAATGCGAACTTTTGCCCCCACTATGGGGCAAAAGTTCGCATTGGAGTACTTGCATTAAAAATTGTATTACTGAAACTACGAAAAGAACGCGAAAAAATCTAGTACTACGTTTTGAAGGCAACATGATAGGGACCCGTTTAACGAAGAAAAACGATATTATTTTCTTTTCGTTTAATAGCTATTTTGTGAAGTCTGTTAGGTGCGAACTTTTGCCCCGCATTACTCTATGAAATTATCCAAAAATTTAATTAAAGGATTTCTTCAGAAATTTTCTCTCAGTGGATTGCCGAGAAGTATCTTCCGATATTTCTCCAGGAAGTTCTTAAGAAATTCAACCTAGAAATGCTCCGGGATTCTCCCTGGGATTTTTTTCGAATATTTTTCTGCCAGACATTTCTTAGGAACTCGAATACACTTGTTCCAGAATTGTTTTAAGTATTCCATTGAAATTTTCCACATGTAGGGTAAATCGCCAATTGTTGCACACCTTATAAGAAAAGCATGGAGTGTGCAACAATGGGCGAGTTTTTAAGGTGTGCAATAATAGGTGATTTACCCTATGTGTCCAAAATTATTTTCAAAGATTCATCAAAAATATCCTGCAGAAATTCCTCCAGGAATTTCATGCAGGAATTCATACTGAAATTTCTGGATTCCCCCAGAAATTTACCCCACATTTCCTCTGAGGATAACTCAATCTTCTAAGAGCTTTGTTAAAAGATTTTTTTTAAGAATTTTCCTATAAATTGCTCAATATTTTTCTTCTAGGAATTCCTCCCAGAATCAACCGAGAAATTTCTCCAAGAAGTTGTTGAGAATTTCCTCCTGGGATTCCTTCGAAAGTTTCTCTGGAATTTCATCGGATATTCATCTAGAGAATCATTAAAAGTTGCTGACCACTACCACAACTTCACTACCAAAAATCCTTGCACCTGAATGTGGAGTCTAGCTGAAGCGTACTCATACGTTCTTGGAAATAGAGACTCAAGTTTGACAATTCAGATGAGAGTCCGCCACCCTGATCACGAAACGAAACTGATCATGGTTTCTTGCAGAAATTCCTGCTTGTATTCCTTTTGAAATTCCCTCGAGTGTATATTATTTTCAGATACTTATTCAGAATGTTAGGGATCTCTCCAGCAAGAAGCTTTCCATGAGGGATTGCTTCGGAAATTCATCCCTCAGTTTCTCTAGCAGTTCTTTGAGAAATTCCTTTAGTGATTTCTGTAAAAAATCCTACAAGGATTTATTTTTTAAATTGATCTTGTGGCTCTTTCACAAAAATATCGTGGGATGTCTTTAGAGATCTCAAAAGAATTCGTTCAGATTTAAAAATACTGAAGAACTCTTTATGGAATCCCCGAAGGAATATCTAAGAAATCACAGGAGGAATATCAGTTTTCCTGTATGAAACTCCTTTGGAAACTCTTGGAAGAAATTCTTAATTTTTTGAGGAATTAATTGATGAAAAGTAATGAGGTTTTGAGTCTCCCGAGCAATTTCTGGATAAGGATAATACCTAGGAGAATTACTGAAGAAACACTTTAAAATACTCCCTTTTCTCTCTTAGTAGAGACCTATGGAGAAATTCTGCAATTTATTCCAAAGAAAATAAAAATGCTTGAGAATCCTTTGGTCGGAATCTTGAAAAAAATCTGTAGAGGAATTTCGGACGGAACCTATGAAAAAAGGTCACATACGAATATGCATATGAAATCGCAGACAAAGGTACTGGCGAAATTCTTGATGAAATCCCTCAACAACTTTCTGAGGAATCCCTGGAGGGTTTTCTGAAAGTATCTTTGGAAAAACTCCGGGATATAGCTCTGACGGATTTCCTATGTGATTTTTTAAAATGAAGAAATAAAAATAAAAATTTCTGAAGGAATTCTTTAGAGAACCAGTAAAGACATTAAAATCCTGATTTTTTGGAGGAATCTTTGAAATAATAACTGGTAGAACCCCCTACTAGAGGTATTCATAAAAAAAATATAGAAAATGCTAATGAATCGATTCAGAAGAAAACTCTACAGGATTTGTTGAGAGATCTTTTGGAAAAGAAATCTCAAGGAATTCCCCAAGGATGGCCTGAATCAATCCGAATCAATGTCTAGAGGAATACCTGAGCCTTTGGAGTAATTTCTGGAGGAACTTCCAGAAAAATTTCTGGAGAAATTTCTAGAGAATTTTTAAAATCAATGCCCGAGAAAATTCCTGAATAAGTAAAGTAATACAAGTAGAAGCCTCTGGAAAATTTGAAAAAATAATAACTGAAAAAGTTTCTTTGAAAAAAAATCTGATTTTCAAAAGGGGAACCCTAGAGGAATTTCTGAAAGGATCTCCGATGCTAAGTAAAAAATAAATTCTACTGGAATTTCTAGATTTTTTTTTTTTAGAATTTTCAATTTAAATCTCCTGAAAAAATCTGATAATTTACCTAGAGGTATTTAGGAACAAATACATTAAAGAGTACAAGCATGTACATAAGTACTATCCTTGTATGAATTGCCTATAGAAACCTCCAAGGAATCACAGGAGGTATTTCGGAAGACATTTCTGAGAATACGCGTAGATCAGTTTCAAGAATAATCTTTTTGAGAAATTTCTTGAAAAACTCCTGAAGAAGTGCCAAAGAATATCTGGAAAAATTTCTGGAAAAATTTAAAAAAAATCCATGGATAGGGATGCAGAGATACTAACAGGAATCTGTAGAGAAATTCTTGCTTAAATCAAGAAACTATGCGAGAATCTTGTTTCTGTAAACATTCCAGATTTTTTTTGACAAAGAAAATTTGATAATTCTTGCCAAAGGAATTTCTAGTGGTAACACTGGAGGTAATCCTGGAAAATTTCTGAGAAATTTTAAGAAGCATTCTTGCAAAACCCATAAAAGGAATTCCAGCAAGAATGTCTCTTCCACGATAATTACAGAAATAATTCATGAAATTGTAATGCATGGGAGGGTTTTCCCAGAATAATTTTAATTGGCCACTGGAAGATAAACTTGAAACTGGTTCAACGTATCTGGTGGAATCGGTTTGTTGGCACTCTCCAGCGCCAAAATTGTGTTGCTGTGTATATTGCTGCAAGTTCACCATCCTAACTCAAGTAAAAGTTTTGCATTCAGCACTCAGAAAGTCATAGTTCTTAATTTCCCAAAAAGCATTTAATCCCAAAAACAACACGGACAACGCTGGTCTATATATCCCAACGAACACTCCAAATATGCTTGCGGTGACCAATTTAGCCCATTCAACAGGTTGAACTCTACCTACAGAAACAAACTTCGTAGTCCAAAACGTATTTACAACATTCTCTCTTCGTGCCAAGCCAGCAAGCCAGCAGGAGCCAATCCGCTTTGCCATCAACTTTTGGCTTTTGGCAAATGACACCGACCCAAATCCGGATCTCCCCCGCTTTTCCCGGAGTCCGTGTGCGAAAAACTATTCCACTCCTAGTAGAGGCTAACTAACCACGCAAGCGGAGGACCATCCGTGCTCACTCCACAGCAGCTAGCAGCCAGCCAGCAGTCCGATTAAGAGTTCACGACGACACGTTGATTGGAATGCTCTTCTCTCCATGCTGGGCCGCTGTGAACGACGACGGAACGATCCGTGTGTTTTGGGTGCAGCATTTAGCCACACAAAAGCGATTACACGTGAATGCCGAAAATTTGTTTGGCATTGCTCCGGCATCCTCTAGGTACTACCTAGTTGCAGCGGTGGTACGTCGTACTGCGAACGACTAGTCCTCGACTACGGTGGGGCACCGAGTCCACGTGTATCCGTACCGAGTTAAACGGTTCGGTCGTCCCCTCACGCAGCTCCGTTCCGGAAAACTTCCCAGTAGGTACCTACGAGTACGAGATGATGTGCTTCGCCGTGGAGTGGAAGCTTTTAAATTCATATTAATTTTCGGGTTTGTTAGCTGCGGAGAGCACGTTCCTCTGCACACGGAGTTCAGTTGCTACCGAGTGCCGAACAGTGGAGGTCCTCCCCATATTCTCACCCCCAGCTTCACCCGAAGGCGATTTGTGTGTTCCGAGATACTCTTTCATGGTGCTGCCGTTCGTCGAACTAGAGACCATTTGCTAGAATGGTGGAATTTCGGTCTTTTGTTGGTTTGGTGCGAAAGCCCCCGTCGTCGTCGGTCTCGGCGTCGATACCCGTACGGCTAGGCTAGGTGTGCTGTGCAGAGCACACGGCACAGAGATGATCTCGTTTGCGACGATTAGGTGACTCTATCACCGTAATCATCACTAAACGAACGACCGATCCTCTGGGCTACGTACGATAAATAGATGGTATCTACGGTGGTGGTACGGTATTTGGATAGGTGTGCCACCGAAATGCGATTTTTGGCTTCCGGAAGTGCAACTCGTTGTCGTTGGTGTGCTCTCGACTACAAACGAGTGAACGAATTAGAATCAGGGTTGAATGGTCGTGTGTTAATGTAATTTGTTTGACTTCTCAACAGATAAATTTCTCCACAGAAGCTTTGGAAGCTTTTCCACAGAAGCTTAGGAAGCTTTTGCACAGAAGTTATTGAAGCTACTCCACAGAAGTTTTGAAAACTTTCTGGCCGAAGCTTTTTAATCTTCACCACTAAAGCTTTGGAGGCTTCTACACAGAAGCTTTGGAAGTTTCTCCGCAGAAGGTTTGGAAGCTTCTCTACAGAATTTTGAAGCTTCTCCACAAAAGCATTGAAAGCTTCACCACAAAAGCTTTGGAAGCTTCTCCAGTTCTCCACAAAACTTTTGGAAACTTCTCCATAGAAGCTTTGAAAGCTTATGCACAGAAGTTATGGAAGATTCTTCACAGAAGCTTTGGAAGTTTTTTCATAGAAGTTTTGGAAGCTTCTCCACAGCAGCTTTGGAAGCCTCTGAACAGAAGTTATGGTAGATTCTCCACAGAAGTTTTGGAAGCTTCTCATCAAAAGCTCTGGAAGCTTCTCCACAGAAGCTTTGGAAGCTTCTCCACAAAAGCTTTGGAAGCTTCTCCATAGAAGCTTTGTAATCTTCCCCACAGAAGCTTTGGAAGCATCTCCACGGAAGCTTTGGAAGCTTCGCCACAAAAGCTTTGGAAGCTTCTCCATAGAAGCTTTGTAATCTTCCCCACAGAAGCTTTGGAAGCTTCTCCACAGAAGCATTTGAAGCTTCTCCACAGTAGCTTTGAAAGCTTCTCCACAGAAGCTTTGGAAGCTACTTCACAGAAGCTTTTGAAGCTTCTCCACAGAAGCTTTGAAAGCTTCTCCACAGAAGCTTTGAAAGCTTCTCCAAAGAAGTTTTGGAAGCTTCTCCACAGAAGCGCTGAAAGCTTCTCCACAAAATCTTCGGAAGCTTCTTTACAAAAGCTGTGGAAGCTTCTCTACTGAAAGTTTGGAAGCTGCTCCACAGATGCTTTGGAAACTATTCCACAGAAGCTTTGGTAGCCTTTCCACTTAAGCTTTGGAAGCTTCTTCTCAAACTCTCTGGAAACTTCTCGAGAGTAGCTTTGAAAGCTGCTACAGAGACACTTAGGAAGCTTCTCCACAGAAGCTTTGGAAGCTTCGCTACAGAAGTTATAAAAGCTTCTCCCTAGAAGATTAGGAAGCTTCTTCACAAAATATGTGGATGCTTCTCTACAGACGCTTTGGAAACTGCTGCACAGAAGCATTGGAAGGTTCTCCACAGTAGCTTGGGAAGCTTTGGAAGCTTCCTCACAAAAGCTTTGGAAGCTTCTGGACAATGGCTTTAAAAGCTACTCCACGGAAGCTTTGAAAGCTTCTCCACAGAAGCTTTTCAAGCTACTCCACAGAAGATTTGAAAGGTTCTCCAGCGAAAGTTTGAAAGCTTCTGCACAGAAGTTTTGGAAGCTTTCAAACAGAAGTAATGGAAACTTTTCCACAGAAGCTTTGGAAGCTTCTCCACAGAAGCTTTGGAAGCTTCTTCACATAAGAATTTCAAGATTCTCCACTGAAGCCTTGGAAGCATCTTGGCAGAAGCCTGTGGAGTTTCTCAATAGAAACTTTAGAAGCTGCTCCACAGAAGCATTGGAAGCTTCTCCACAGAAAATTTGGAAGTTTCTTCACAAAAGCTTTTGAAGCTTCTCCACAGAAGCTTTGGAAGCTTCTTCATAAAAGCTTCAGAAGCTTCTCCACAGATTTTTTGAAAGCTTCTCCATCGAAGCTTTGAAAGCTTCTGCATAGAAGTTTTGGAAGCTTCCAAACAGGAGTCATGGAAGCTTTTCCACAGAAGCATTGGAAGCTGTTCCACAGAAGTTGTAGAAGCTTCTCCACAGAAGCTTTGGAAGCTTCTCCGAAGAAGCTTTGCAAGCTTCTTCACAGAAGAATTTCAAGATTCTCCACTGAAGCCTTGGAAGCATCTTGGCAGAAGCCTTGGGAGTTTCTCAATAGAAACTTTGGAAGCTGCTCCACAGAAGCATTGGAAGCTTATCCACAGAAAATTTGGATGTTTCTACACAGAAGCTTTTGAAGCTTCTCGTCAGAAGCTTTGGAAGCTTCTCCACAGAAGCTTTGGAAGCTTCTCCACAGAAGCTTTGGAAGCTTCTCCACAGAAGCTTTGGAAGCTTCTCCACGGAAGCTTTGGAAGTTTCTCCACAGAAGCTTTGGAATCTTCTCGACAGAAGCTTCGGATGCTTCTCCACAGAAGCTTCGGATGCTTCTCAACAGAAGCTTTGGAAGCTTTTCCGCAGAAGCTTTGGAAGCTTCTCCACAGAAGTTTTGAAAACTTCTCCATAGAAGCTTTGGAAGCTTCCTCACAGAAGCTTTGCAAACTTTACCTCAAAACCTTCGGAAGCTTCTTCACAGAAGCTTCTCCACAGTAACTTAAGAAGCTAATCCACAGAAGCTTTGAAAGTTACAAAAGTTTTGAAAGCTTTTTCACAGAACTTTTGGAAACTTTTCCACAGATCCATTGAAAGATTCCTCACAGATGCTTCGGATGTTAATTTACAGAGGATTTAAAAGGTTCTCCACAGAAGCTTTGAAAGCTTGTTCACAGAAGCTGAGGAATCTTCTTCACAGAAGCTCTGGATGCTTCTTCACAGAGACTTTGGAAGCTTCTTCAGAAATGTGTTGGAAGCTTCTACACAGAAGCTTATACACAGAAGCTTATACACAGAAGCTTTGGAAACTTCTTCACAACAGCTTGAAAGCTACTCCGCACAAGCTAAAGAAGCTACTTCACAGAAGCTTTGGAATCTTCGGCAAAGAAGTTATGGACGCTCCTCTGCAGAAGTTTTGGATACTTCTTGACCGAAGCTTTACAATCTTCACCACAGAAGCTTTGGAATCTTCTCCACTGAAGCTTTGGAATCTTCTCCACAGAAGTACTGGAAGCTTCTCCACAGATATTTTGGTTTCTTCTCCACAGAAGCTTTGGAAGCTTCTCTACAGAAACTTTGGAAGCTTCTCCAAAGATGCTTTGGGAGCTTCTCCACATTAGCTTTGGAAGCTTTTTCACAAAAACTTTGGAAGTTTCTAGACAAAAGCTTTGTAAACTTCTTCTCAGAAGCTTTGGAACCTTTTAACCTGAATCTTTGGAAGCTTTTTCACCGAGGCTCTGGAAATATATTAACAGAAGCTTTGAAACCATTTCCACAAAAGCTTTGGAAGCTTTATAGAAGCTTAGAAGCTTCTTCACAGAAGCTTTGGAAGCTATTTCCTAGATGCTTTGGAAGTTTCTCCTTATAATTTTCAGAAGCTTCTCCACAGAAGCTTTGAAATCTTCGTCACGTTAGATGAGTTCAACGGCGGTTATAAGATGTGGTTGGCGTTTCACGGTACCATTCTGGCTTTGATCAACTCGAACTCCCGTATATCCAGAAGTTCCACTACCTGAAATTATCGGTTACTGACGAAGTGACTCTAATAATCGAGTCTTTCGCGTTCGGCGATGCCAATCATCAACTGGCCTGGCAATAGAAGCAGAAGGGCAGGGAAACGCGAGAACGAAGATGTTCTCATCATCAAGACCGATAAGTCTAAGAACTCAGAAGTATTGAAGGCGATGATGAGGAGCAGAGTGCCACAGTCGTGAATCTTGGAGCCACTGTACGTAGTATTCGACATTCTCATACAGGCGAAATGATCATGGAGCTCAGCGTGACAAAACCCGAGCACGGGCGCTGCCTACAAATGTCCGGGCGGAAGCGATTCTTGGTGAGGGTGTCCAGGTGAGGGCTTGCACCGTGAAAGCGACTCTGAAGGTTAAAGGGCTGGACGGGATCCCGGACGCGGAAGTGCTCGTCACGGCACTGCAGCAACAGTGTACTGGACATACACGAGCCACCGGAGGCTTTCTTCAGGTATCTTAGACTGCGACGCTGTAAAGGACCTCACAAGAGCAAGCGCTGTAGGCGATACGGAAGTGCAGGCCTTCCCAAGTGATTGATTTGTTCCTGGAAATCCGCGAATAGCAAGCACCCAACAACGGGAGGCCCAAGGCGAACTTCAAAAGAGACTCAGCTGACAAGTCACAATGCAGGTATCGCAGCTAAACCTAAACCACTATGAACCTCCCCTAAACTCGGGAGGAGAAAGGCGTGACTCGGCCAAGGCCCTCATATGTTGAAGGCATTACACTTCAAAGAGGTTCTTTAGAAGCGCTTCGTCGTGAGCGAGACCTGCGACGGTTGCAGCGAGCACGTACTGATGAGGAGCGAAATGAACGGAAGGTATCGTTCACGGCTGCCACAGTCGCGCGCTCAAGATCGAAATAAGACCAAGTAAAACAAGTCTGCTTTGAGAGTCTCCGGCAGATTGCCAATACGAATTCGTGGGGTGACGCCCAAAGGGGTCGTGATGGTCATGACAAGAGTTTTAATAGCTCCCACAGATCAGTCTCCCGAGGTGCTGGAGAGCATCATAGAGAGGCACTGTCCGCGTCATGTTCGGAGTCCTCGGCCTCCTATCGTAGGACCACTGGAGACTGCGAGGCTGGCAATATTGGGAGGGTGGCTGATGAGGAACTTTCGGGGATTGCAAAATCTATTATCGTAGGTAAGGCCCCAGGTCCGTACGGAGTTCTGAATTCTAGGCTGGGACATTCAGATCTGCTAAATATGTAGCAATGTCTTAACAAAGAAGTCTCCCCAAAGGTTTGGAAGCGGCAGCGTCTGGTCCTTTTGCCAAAGGCGAAGAATCCACCCGAAGACTCATCGGGGACCCGCGGCGAAGATGCCCGAGAAGATCATCCTCAACAGATTGTAGATCGAGGCACACCGACGGTGTGTAGATAGTCGCTCAAATTCCCAGTTTGGCTTCTGGAGAGGAAGGGAGCAGGGGCGCGGTGTTGACCATAGACGCTATGTTGTCGATTACTAATCCCGCCGAGATAGCTGGTAATCAAAAGGTGCTACGAGGGTTCAGAGTCGGCTACGCAGATCATACCGATACCTGGTAGAGTCAATATCGTGGCGTCGCGGTCTACTGGGTTGGATCCAAGCCCGTGGATGGAAAAGGGTCCTCGGCAAGATTCGAGGCAGGTGAAGGCCCCATGTCGGCAAGTCCTTCTGTGTGCTAGCTGATAGGGCCTTAGCCTTCAGAAGGTCGGATTGTGGTGCAAACAGTAATAGGAAGCAGGCATGGTGTCGACTGTTCCTGCTTTTCAAGAAAAAAAGGGGGTGGTAAGGCCATGGGGGAAGGTGGAAAAGCGCCAGCACCTACCTTGATGTCGCCTCCAAAGTGCGTGTCATCGGTATTCGTTGCTGCCAGACTACGCAGCTAACCTTGAGGGTGCGATGTGCATTAGCTCCTCTTAAACAATGCTTTTTAGCAGATGATCGATCCATTGCTTAGAGAAGAAAAAGAATGAGTTCCCGGGGCATTTCAGGAAGTTTAACGGGATTTCAAAATGGTTTCTGATGGTTTCATGGGTCTTACGTGGAAGTTTCAACAAATTTCATGAACAATCAAGGGTTTGAAGGAGTTTCCAGTGGCATTTAACCCTTTGAAGCCAGAATTTTTCCAAGCGTTATTATAGAGCTTTTTTGCGTATTTCTGTGATTTTGTTGCTCAACAGCACAGAAAGGGTTTGGAAGAATATTATGCGGTTTTTTTTCTGGATATCCTAGGTCATCCAAACTGTTCTTGAGTTATTAAGTCCACGCGAGTAACGGTAGCTTCTTTTATTATACAAAGCTACTATTTGTATTAGGAAGACTTTATCGTTAAGTATGTTTTCTTCGTCATGGGGGCTTTTGCCGGTCAAATTGCCTAAAATTTGGCCATGTAATTCAGCTTTGTTTGGATGGATTTAAGGCCAACTCTGGGTTCAACAGGTTCAAAAAAAAAACCTTGACGAAGAGAACAAAACTGCGAAAATACGTAAGCTTCCCTATATCAGGTATAGTAAGTCTTCTGAAAGTTTAAAATACAGTATCAGAACAGTCGGGATATCCTAGGTCATCCAAACTGTTCTTGAGTTTAGATCCTAAAGTCTACGCGTGAAGCGATAACTTCTTTCATCATACGAAGCTACGAACTGTATTCTATACTGTCCAGTAAGTCTTCTGAAAGTTCAAAAAACATTATGAGATCTGTCGGGATATCCTAGGTCATCCAAACTGTTCTTGAGTTTAGATCCTAAAGTAACAGTAACTTCTTTCGTTATGCAAAGCTACGATTTGTAATCTATCATGTCCAGTAAGTCTTCGGAATGTTCAATTGACTTCATCAGATCGGCTGGAGCCATCCAAACTATTATGATGTTTAACATCTAGCATCTGCAACAATTGAAGTTTCTGTTTTGGCTATATAGAGTTATGTTATATAATCTATTATACTTACTGGAGCTCACAGAATACGATCAGAGACTATGACTTAGCTTCAGGATATTCAGATTCGTACATACTGTCCTGCAATATGGACAACATGGAGTCTACAGCCGTAATAATACTGTTTACTGTTTTGAGTAACACAACATTAGCAACCGTAATGAATGTTTCTATTTCAATTTTTTACCACTCCACTCGGTACGTGGCTACAGTCCTTATCCTCGGCCGCGCCCCACATTTGCCTTCAGATTTGTGCTCGAGATGTGGCTTCACTTTACTCGGAAGTTCTTGGTTTTAGGGAAGTTTAGTAACCCTGAACTATCTCAAAGGTATTTTGGAATGGCTCTGAGTTTTACAGAAGTTCACGGGTCTGGGTGGGCTAGACTAGGTAACGTAACTTTTTATAGAACAAATAACACTGCTCGACCAAATTTTACAAAATTTGGTGTTATGGGATGAGAAAAAAAATAACAGGGGTTTGGGACCCTAGAAGTGTCATAGTGAAAGAAGTTTTGAAAAATATTGAACCGGGCCTTCACAGTTTAAAACCGAAGTTTGTATGGAGAACTTGGGGTGTTCAATTGATATGTGCATTGGAACGTGCCGTGCATATTTTTACGCGTTTTCGGTATTTGGGTTAATTCGACAATGATTTTTCATAAGGGCCTAACTGACTTGATCGATTTCTCTTCGTCGACTCTCTCTTTCGCTAATAACTTGTTCAAAACAAACAAAATCATTATTCTTTTTGTTTCTGTAGCAGGATGTAGTCGTCTTCTTCGCATTTTAACCAAAAAATCTTTGGAAAACTCAATATACATTGTGTTCAGGGAACACAAAGAGAGGATCGATGAAGAGAATTCGAAAATGTCAGTTAGGCCCTAATGAAAAATCAGCGTCGAATTTCATTATTGTCTAACGCCTAAACATATGCACAGCGCGTTCTAATGCACATATCAATTGAACACCCCAAGTTCTCCATACAAACTTCGGTTTTAAACTGTGAAGGCCCGGTCCAATATTTTTCAAAATTCTTTCACTATGACACTTCTAGAGTCTCAAACCACTGTTATTTTATTCTCATCCCAATAACTACAACAAATGCAGATTGGAAAAAAAATCATAAAAGTTTGAACAACCTTAAATGTTTCACAGGTACAGAACAATACTAGTCATTGAAGAGTATTTGTAAATATGGTCCATTATGCATCATTATTCAGTGTAGCAGGCTAGCATTGCAAAAGTAGACATAAAGATGTGTACTCCTTGAAAGATTGGATGACCTAAATTATCACAAATCTATCATGAAGTGAATCTTGAGTGTCAAGAGTTTCAGCGATCCTATTTGGTTGTGTAACGTTACTATCTAAAACAAAATCACCTCATGTTGCAGTGGTTGTTTTTATCATCTAAGCTCCACAACGGTAAGGATGGTCCATAATATCCCAAAAATATATAACAACACTTATTGTTCCCTGAACTACTCTGGTAAATACAGTGGATGTAACATTACTTAACATACTGACTAAACATTCAGGACACAAGTGTAGACTTGAAGCTATGGTCTCCGAAGTAGTTTGGTTGAGCTGAAATATTTCAAAACTATCTTGAAATACCAGGGGGAATACAGATTATAGTCGGATGTGTTATGGTTACTGTTACTGTCAAGAGTTAAACTTCCGGACAGTTTGGACGACTCTAAATGTCCCAAAGGTTCACAAAAATGTATAGTAGACTTCAGGTTGGTTCAGTAACCTCGATTGAATATGCAACGTTACTCAGTACTACAGATATGGCTACTGTTACTGTTGTAGACCTGAAGTCCTGAACTCCAAGGTAGTTTGGCTGACCTGGACTATACCTATAGTAGCTCTAAAAGACATTTGAGGTTTCAAGAGCTTTACGGATCCCAGCAGATCATGTAGTACTATTATTTGTGGAGAAAACACATAAAATGTCCTTGTAGATGTGAAGGACTTTATCATAGGACAGTTTAGACGACCCAGAATGTCCCAAAGGTTAATAATAATTTCTAGTAAACTTCAGGTTGGTCCAGTAACTGCAGTTGATTATGGAACGTTACTCAATACAACAGATATGGCTACTGTTACGGGTGTAGACCTGAAGTTCTGAACTCCAAGGTAGTTTGGCTGACCTGGAATATCCCTATAATGTCTATAAATCCTATAAATGACATTGCAGTTTTTAAGAGCTTCACGGATTCCAGTAGATTGTGTAATGCTATTATTCATGGCGAAAACACATAAAATTATTCTTGTAGATTTGATGGACTTTACTACAGGACAATTTGGAACATCTGGAACATCCTAGTACATAAACTTCTTCTGATATTCTTGATGAAGGTAAAATGAATACAAATGAACGTAACGCATATCCAAATTCAGCTTTTAGAACAACTGGTATGTCAATTATTTAATTTCTTCAAACTTTTTGGTGTTCAGGATGTTCTAGGTTGTCAGTGAAAGAATCAAATACAAATATTCCCATTTTTCTTTAACAGAGGTATCAGGTATCAGTAGGTCGGCTCTAGAGGCACGTTCTCCTCCATTCGGGAAATTTGTGCCATCGCCATGAACACGAGCCTATTCATCATTTACCCGACGGAGAAGGGAAGGAAAAAGGATAGGACATGGGAAAGGGCAGGTAAGGGAATAGGATCGTCATACTCGCAAAAGCGTACCACAATGGGTTCAAACAGCGCCCTGAGAAGGGCACTGTGATAACGCATAAAGCGTAAAGAGAGCCTATAGCTCTTTACCACAGCGGGTCAAGAACAGCAGAACGTCCTGAAGATTCAGGTTTCTGAAGTCAGTTTCACTTAATAAGTGTTTTCCGAGTATTCGGAAACGCAATTGCGCAAAAACTGAACAGTTACATATTAAATGATACGAGGTTCCACAATCGGATTCACAGCTATCACAGGCAAATGAATCAGCTTGCTGAATATTCACCATGTGATAGCTGAGTCGGCAGTGGCCAGTCAATGCTTTGACCAGCATGCTGCAATTCTGCTTTGACAGATTTGTTAGATACTTTGCCACCCCTAGAGATGGCTCAGTACAACACAATTTTGTTTGACGACATGACTCCAAAATATTCCAGTATTGTTTGTGCTGAGTGGCAGCCCAGGTGTCAATCTGAAGCTTCACCCAACACTTGGATACCGGAATAGCTGGCTCAGAGCCAATGAAGTCATGTGATGCTCCAGTGCGAGCTAACTCATCAGCCAATTCATTTCAAGCGATGGAAGAATGGCCAGGTACCCATACAAGGTGAACAGCGTTTGCTGAATTCAGATCCTCGATTTGAGTTCGACAAGCGATAACTATCTTCGACCTGGAGTTGGCCGAAGCAAGTGCTTTAATAGCAACCTGGCTATCTGGACAGAAGTATATTACTTTGCCCATTACGTGCTGCTGAAGTACTGATAAGTGCACATAAGAGCAAAGATTTCGGCCTGAAAAACGGTGCAGTGTCTACCAAGTGAATAAGACTGATACAGCCTTAGCTCACGAGAATAAACACCAGCACCTGCTCGACCTTCGAGAAGGGAGCCATCAGTGTAACATACGATGCCGTCTGAAATACTTCTCTCCAGATAACCAGATGTCCACTCTTCCCGGGAAGGGAATTTTGTGGAAAATGTCCTATATGGAAAATTACAAGCAATTGTAAGATTACTTGGAGCAAGGACAACTTTGTCCCAATTCACCAAAAGTGGAAACAACGAGGTGTGTGTTGAACTGCGGTTCACAGGAGCTTCCTCTAGTAAACCGAGTACCCATAGACGGTAAGTGCAAGAAAGTGCTTCTTGTTTGAGATGAATGTGTAGTGGGGCAACGTCAAAGAGCACTTCGAGCGCTGCCGTAGGAGTTGATGAGAACGCTCCAGACATCGCCATTAAGCACATGCTTTGGAGATGGCCTAATTTTGATTGGACCGTTCTCACTTCGCCCTTTTGCCACCACACAAGACATCCATAGGCCAATATTGGCCGAACAACAGTTGTGTAGATCCATTTGATATACTTGGGTTTTAGACCCCAAGTTGTACCAAAGGTTCGCCGGCATTTCCCGAAGGCCATACAAGCTTTCTTGATTCTGAACTCAACATGAGGTGTCCAGGAAAGCTTGGAATCAAGAATGACTCCAACGTACTTTACCTGTTCAGTCACATTGATTTTAGAATCAAAGAGACGTAAAGGTCGAACACCATTACGGTTTCGCTTTTCCGTGAAAAGAACAATAGATGTTTTACTCGGATTTACCGAAAGGCCATATTGGCGACACCAACCCTCAACTACCTGAAGAGCGTTTTGCATCAGGTCGAAAAGGGTGCTGATGCACATACCGACTAACAATGTTAGGTAGTCGTCGGCAAAACCATAAGTAGGAAAGCCGCTATTATTGAGTTGCCTCAATAGCGTGTCTGCTACGAGATTCCACAAAAGTGGTGATAAGACTCCACAAACACTCAATTTCCTAATCGCCGCTTGACGCAATGTCGAGAAGATTTGCCGGTTTTTGAGCATTTGGTGTATCCAATTGGAAATCATTGGAGATATACCATGACCCCGTGCGGCTTCCAATATGGCATCGAAAGGCACGTTGTCAAAGGCACCCTCGATATCTAAGAAAACACCCAAGCAGGATTGCTTTTGAGCGAATGCCTTCTCGATATCGTAAACAACTTTGTGTAAAAAGAGTCACAGTGGACTTTCCAGATTGGTAAGCATGTTGGTTCACATGAAGAGGCACATTGGCTAGATGAACATCACGGATGTGATGATCGGCTATGCGTTCTAAGCATTTCAGAAGAAAAGAGGTCAAACTGATAGGTCTGAAGCTCTTTGCTTCTTCATACGACGCGCGACCCACTTTCGGAATAAACTTCACAGTAATATCCCGCCAGGATTTGGGAATATACCCTGTAGCAAAACTGCAAACAAGTAGTTGTTTCAAAACATGTTTGAAATGATCAAATCCCTTCTGAAGCAAAATAGGATAAATCCCATCTGCCCCAGGAGATTTGAAAGGAGCAAAGCTATTAAGTGCCCATTCAATCGATTCTAAAGTTATGATACTCCGAGCCGAAGCTAAAGAATCACAACTACAAGAAAAGACATCAGGTTCATCCGAAGATGTAATATCTACACATCCGGGGAAGTGTGTACTAAATAAACATTCCAAAACTTCTTCATCAGAGGAAGTGAAATCACAATTTGGCAAACAAAGTTCGTTCACTTGAAAATCCTTAGATTTTGCAAGGATTTTGTTCAATCGACTGGCTTCACTCAGACTGGAAACATTTGTTCAAAGGTTTTTCCAGCCGGATCGTTCAGCAGACCGAAGAGCTGTCTGATAGGCCTTGCGTGCCGACCTGAAAGCCTCGGATCCAGCCGAACGTCGTCTGTTCCAACTCTTTCTACATTGTTTCCTGAGCTTCGCCAGATCGGAGTTCCACCAAGGGGTTCCTCTTGTGGTCTTCACAGGCCGCAGAGGGCAGGCTTCTTCAAAAGCTTCCATGATGAAGGCCGTTGTAGTATCAACGGCATCATCTAAAACACTTGGAGTGTCAATTGATGGTGAGTATCCATGAAATTTGGCTGCAACCAAATCGGTAAAGAGATCCCAGTTGGTTGACCGGGGATTCCTGAAACGCAAAGTTTGCGAAGTAACATTCACATGTTCAAACAAGATGTAGCGATTGTCAGATAAAGTTTCTTCATCTGACACATGCCAATTAATCAGCTCATGACTAATTCTGCTAGAGCAAAGTGTTAGACATACACTTCCTCTCTACTAGATACCATGAAGGTGGGGCGGTTGCCAATGTTAAGTTATCCAAGATCTGTACTACTTAAGTATTCCATCAAACTGGAGCCTCTCAAATTGATGTCTGAGCTGCCCCAGATTATATGGTGAGCATTAGCATCACTACCAACAATTAGCGGAAGGCCTTTTGAAGTGCAGTATGCAAGGACTTGCTTGAAAGCATCCGTAGGAGATGGTTCATCATGCGGTAAATAAACCAAACAATAGACGTATTTCCTGTTGAGGTTTCCAACATATACATCGATTGTGATAGCACATACATCTCTGGTAGTTAGTTCAGAGATGAGTGTAGCAACGATTGCGTTGTTGACAAGCACACATGCTCGAGGCATGGCACGTGAGTTTGCCATTTCATTTTTACTGAAAGTAGCAAACACCGGATTCACACGGTTTCGTAGATAGAAATTTCCCTTACGAAAGTAAGGTTCTTGGACTAACGCCACTTGGGCTTTACCATTTTGCATAAGTTGCTGTTCTTTTGTGCTGAAGATTGATCTGAGCTATCCTAACCGTAGCCACTACCCAAACTAGGAAAATTTAAACTCTTAACAATCACAGCACAAAAAAGAACAGCAACAATAAAGCCAGATCGGTATCGATTTGAGTGCGCCAAAGGCGAGGATGCACAGAATACACTGTGTAAAACGCATAATGCAAAACCATATAGGTGAATACAAATGAACGTAACCCATATCCAAATTCAGCTTTTAGAACAACCAGTATGTCAATTATTTAATTTCTTCAAACTTTATCGTGTTCAGGATGTTCTAGGTTGTCAGTGAAAGAATCAAATACAAATATTCCCATTTTTCCTTAACAGAGGACTCAGTTTGCAACAACTTTGCCGGTGGTATCAGGAAGGCGATTAAGATTACCTTAAGAGTCTTTTAGAGTCATTTTGGTAGGCCTCTCGTGTGCGTTTTCAGAAAAATTTCAGAGGCATTTCAGGGTTTCTACGAACGCTTCAGAGGTTTCAAGGAGTTTCTAGGGGCATTTCAGGGGGTCTCATGAGGTTCCATGCAATGTATTTCAGGAGGTTTTATGGGTCATGTCAGGCAATCTTCGAAGAGTTAGAGGGGGCTTTTGATGGGTTTTAGAAGATCTCAAGGGGCTACAAGGAATCTTGGGTGCGTTTTAGAAGGTCTTCATGATCTTCAAGGGCTTACTGGGTTGTTTAAAAATGTTTTAGTAAGCTTGATGGCGTCTCAGATCGTTTTAGGGGGTTTCAGAAGGATGTTTAAGGGGCATTTCAATACGACTCGAGAGAGTTTCAGGATTGTCATGGGCGTTACGGAGGGTCTCAGGGGTTTGAAGGACATTTCAAGTAACTCCAGAGGCCTTTGAGAGGTACTAGAGGGCTCCAGGTAGTGTCAGGAGTGTTTCAGGGGGATTTCAAGAGTGTTCTATGGACGGTCTTGGAAACATTGTTTGGGGTGGTTTCCAGGAACTTACCAGTGGTATTTCAGGGTTTTGAGGAACATTTCTATGGTTAAAGGGGATTTCTTGAGGCATTTCAGGTGATCTCATGGTGGTTCGGTAGTCTTCTGATGGGTTTCAGGAGGTATCAAGGGGTTATAGGTGCGTTTTAGGGGGTTTAAGGTTAGGTTCTATGGGGTTTCAAGAGGGTTGTTTTAAATTGTTTCAAGAGGTTTAAAGAGGTATTTGAAGGTTTTAGGGGAGTCCAGATGGGTTTCAGCCGGACTCAGGGGAGATATTTGGACCTTCTGTGCCAACAGCATTGTTTTTCTTAATCTTCTTTTTCCATTCGTCCTCTGCTTCAGAAGCTTTCGTCTCTGTCCATAAGCTTCAATTCTTTCCAGTAGAGCACTTCATCTTTCAAGCATACCGCAGGAGATGAGCGGTGGCTACAACCCTGGTTCCTTGCCGTATGCCACTGCAAACCCGGTTCCCAAATCCAGCTAACTTTTCGCCGGGAACAGTTCAAATCGTTTCAAACAGCCACAAAACAGATGCATTTCGGCTACCCCCTGTCAGGCAGCACCTCGTCCACCTGTTGCATACCAGCGCGCGACGGTCGGCACCGAAATGAATGAATTAATGAGAGTACTGTGATGTCGTTAGTTACGTTACACAAGGCTCATCGGGTAGCTACCTAGGTAGCTACTAAACTGACGATCCCACCACCCTGACTGGCTGGCACGAGCGCGAAAAACCAAACATTCACACCATTTGGCGATGTAGTTCCGTTTCGTTCGCTCCCTCCTGCCTGGATCACTCAGCTAGGTTATGGGCCCAGACCTCTCGCTGGCTGCTGCCAGCAATTGCAACAGATTGCATAATTAGCAGTTACCGTTTGCACCATTTAGCACATCGCTTTTCATCCCGGAACGGTGCCAGCCAGCTTTTCGGGGTGGGATGAAGAGGATGCAGCGCCGTCGTCGTTTTGGCTGCGAGCTATACGAAATCGTAGCCAGGATTTTGGCACTACTGACTGTGGTGGTGCCACAGTTAAGCAGAGACTAACTGCCAAACGAGGGTAATAAGTGTCAATTTTAATTGCCGGTGTCACGTTTAAGCGTTTTTCGGTTCAAGCGGGCGAATTGAATTAGAGACACTGCGCAACTGGAGGTGCAATTAGCCGTGATGGTGAGCTCTCTTCTCCTGGATGAACGCGAAACGGCAGCGAATAGCGCCCCCAAGGCAGCAGCAGCCGCAGCAGGCTATGGATTTCGGTTTCAAATTTTACTACCGCTGATGGCGCTGCTTCTTGCGCTAGGAGAGGTAATTATCTTTCGCAACGGTCATCACCTACTGATTCAACCGGTTGTTATGTGCAGTTGGTACGAGGAAGACGACGAAAAACGTCGCCTGCTTAGATTTGCATACGAAACCAATAACAATATATTTATCTGCGCGCGCTATTCAACTCTAATAAACACATTCACTTGCTTTCGCAGTTGTTTTCGTAGCCGTCGAAGTCACCGTTGGCTCCGGACAGGAAGGCCTGCTTGGATGGATGTCGGTCCTCGGTGGCCTTTGAAGTCTTGACGGATTAATGGCAAAAATGTCCCATCCGTTGCGTGTGTCAGCCCCATCGAAATACCTTCCTGTGCAATTTCAGCAGTGCAACGCAACCGAACGGTACCTTCGCTCCATAGGACGACCAGCACGGCAGAGATCTCAGCATCCAGATGGCATCACTTACTGCGGCGCGGATTCCAAAGATGACGGAGCGAATTTTTTCGGTGAATGGCTGCCTGCCTGCTGGCCAGGCTAGTGCCTGGGCACACCATTTTTTGTTTGTCCGGCGGCGGTGAATGCGTTCAGCTGCACACTGCCACGCCAGCCGCGGTCATACTTATAATAGTCAAACAAAATGGAACCGTTAGGAGAACCTTCTCTAGTGCAATGCAACAGCCCCTGACACGGACGATGATGACCTAGCGTTCGATGGTGGTGGGTTTCGGTGAATAGTCGATGGATGATTCGCGAAAAAATAAACTTTTGTGTGGTGTATACCGTGCATACTAGCTTAAGTTATGCAATTGGACATGAGAGGTTTGATGAAGAGCAATTGCAAGATAATGGAGAATTTGTGTTTCAGTTGAAAGTACTTCTTTATTTTGTATTGAGCTGTTGCTGTTGACAACATTCACTATTAGGACAAGCTTTGGGAGTAGTTTGTTACAGTTCCACATTATATACCGGTGATCATTGGTTTGATTTCCAGACTACCCATTTGTTCTACATCACGAAGAAAGGAGATCAGGAGGAGACTAGGGACGAAACGCCGTGACAAGGAAGGAGTGCGGATGTCAAGCGCGAAAGAGTGACGCCCTGGGCCAGCAGGGATTACAGTCCCGGGACCAGAAGAACACATCCCTCCCACCCCGTAGGCAGTCGCTATGTACTAACCCCAATTCAAGGTGTTAAGTGACTCGTGTCGAGGAATGAGTAATCGAGGCGGTGAAAAAGATGCTCGATCGTTAATGGAGCTTGTGAGGCACCTGGGCACCCTCCACAGTATTTCGTCCCGTACCGCGTTAATGCAGGGCTCTGGCGTGGTGGAGCTCATTTCCTGTTCTATTCGTGGGATTAACTGTGAAGTCTAATAAACAAACAAATCAAACAGGAGCTAGTTGTAGCGGCGAGGCTAACTTCTTCACAAAACGTGGCTAGATATCCGTTAAGGAGAAGCGAGGTTGCAGGAACAGAAAGCTACGCATGCAGCTCCAGCGCGGGAACTCCTATCCATTCCCGACTAGCCTGCCGGGGGAGATATTGGACGAGGCGTAGTTGACGAGGGCCATCAACCAAAAAACAGGTAAGTTATCTGCGATAGAGGTGACTGAGCAGTAGCTTGGCAAGATCATCGTCTTTACAGCCATGAAGTTACGAAGTCTACCCAGACGGAGGCCTTTGCTTTTGCAGGAAGCCCAAAAGGTGTGACGGATGCGACTGCTTTCGATAAGCACTCGCAGAAGCAGGTGAGACAGCCGTCAGGTGAGGAGCTATCTGGCGGTGCCCGGAAAGCTAGACGGATATCAACTCCGCAGGTGGGCAGTAATGCCGGCAAGTCGGACCCCAGACAGGCATCCCGGAAAGCTGAGAAGGCTGGGCCTGAAAAGACAGGCACGTCGCGGAGGGCAGGAAACAGGGAGTTGCAACCGTTTAGGCTCTCAGCAACCACACAGTAGGGTGAATCAAGGAAGGACCCCCCCCCCCCCCTCCTGGACGAAAGTCGAGCGGAAGAGGAAGAAGAAAAAGTCACAGGAGCCGAGGAGCACATGGACGCCACAGCCATACCAAGAAGGCTTAAAAACTAGGTGCCAAGCGCGTGAAAGATGACGCGCTCGTCATCAAGACCAACCAGTCTAAGTACTTGGACGTCTTGAGGAGGATGCGAAGTGATCTGTGGCGGACGTTAATAAGTCCGTTAAAGTAGGGAAGATCAAGGTGGTCTGGTCAGTATGCCATCTGACCTTTCATCAGCCACTGGAAGTTTGCTTCAGGTATCTGGAACCAGGACACAAATCATGGAACTGCAGAGGCCCTGACAGGAGTAAGCTGTTGTAACACTACCATGAATTAATCTAAATAAAAGTTGTACAGGCCACCAGAGATAAATGAATTGCTATTGAATTACCCCTTGAAATCAGTATTTGAATTTGAGTGTCTGAGTAGCGTAGAACTCATTGAGTTCCTTTGCCACACACTGCAGACCTCAAACTAAATCAGCTCCTGAGAGATCGCTGGCGCCGAATTAGAAACCTTTAGCCAAGTGACCATGTGCGCTCACAGACTGCTGCGATATCTCGTAAGCGCCCGGCAGTAGGCTGAATCATAAAAATTGAGTTGCTCCTTGGCGAATGAATACCGCACCACACATTGCCTGAGTACCGCCCGAATGAACTAGCTAGCGATTGACAGAGGGAATGAATTAGATAGATAGTGTAGCATACACACTTAAATTCAGAAATTGATCTCGGTAAACGGTTTACCGAGAATTCAACAGCTGATATCTCGGTAAAATATTTACTGATTCTCGGTAAAAATTTTACCGAGATCTCGGCAAAGTTTTTACGACATCTCGGTAAAACTTTTACCGAGATTCAGTAAAAATTATTACCGGATTCTCGGCTGTTGGATTCTCGGCAATCCGTTTGCTGAGGTCGGCGATTTAATTTAAGTGTGTACCATTAAAGTAAATGCCACAACATTGAGGACCGACTATAGCAAACCAATCATACCCACACCGAAAATAACAAACAAGTGCAAAAGCGCACTGTTATGCAATATCAACACAACATATGGAAGTCATTAACCACGAGTGCATCGTTCTATCGACTCTCTCTCCACTTCTACTTGTGAGGTACGAGGGCCGATAGCATGCGGCGTGGAAGGATCAAATTGCATGCCTAGCGCCTGGCTTAACGTAAAACAAACCATAAGCATTTTTGGTTATTTGTCACTCCAGTCGTCTCATCTATGTATTAAGCTATTCGTTATGTTAAGTCTTGAAATGTATAAAAAGGCAAGTGTATCAATGAATAAAGGAATTCTGATTTTGAACTCGACCCTGACTGGAACACACCTTTCAGGCTATCGACTATCCCAAATCTGTCTTCTGAATTGTACCCTAACTGGATTACTCCAGCTTGGCTGTACTATCGAGAAAAGTCCAAATCGAGTCTCTACGTGAGCGACTCGAGTTAGTGCGCGTCTTCACCTCGTTCCCGCGGATCAATGTTAAACTAGGTAAATAGTGGAAAGTGAACGTCCCGTGTCGAGGGACGCGATAATAGGCCTAGAATAAGTATTGAATGCGATGTTGATAAAGCAGAAGTGTAAATATAGAATAGATGTTGGATTGGTTGCGACAAATGGGTTTTTAATTACCCATTTTTGTCCTCAGCGGATATCATCTTGTCGCACATAATTTTTGTAGTTTTTTTTTACGACTTCCCAGTCGTAAAGCACCCTGTTCCTAAAGCCAACTCGTTTCCTGCCCAATCATTTTTGGGAAAACTTTTACCCTCCCCTTTGTAACGAACTTTCAGTTCGTTGCATTTTTGTAAATATTTAAATATAAATTTAGCTTAAGGTGAATCGGGACGCTGTGTTATTTTCCCTATCTTCCCTCTCTTTCTAACAATTTGCCTCGCGATTTTGAAGATAATAATCTCGATTTCTATCGCACAGATGAGGCTGAAAAACAATCAGCATATGCACTGCAAGTGAGCATACACAATGATAGATTTTTGTTCCATTATATGAAGTAGAATCTGAGATTACCATCTTAGAACAAACAGAGCAATGGCGGATATTTCCTCGACCGTCCCGTCCGCCCTTAAGTAAAATGAATTCTTTAAAAATAATTTGAAATATCCTAAAGTTCCACCATTACTTGTACCGCGAATTCGAGCTTTTTCTCTCTGCGCCCAAGCACTCAGTGTCTCACATGGATTAGATGAGTGCTAAAGAAAGTTGTAACATGTAACCGCAAATGCAAGCGCATGTGATCACATCACAGCGTTGGTTGGTGGCCATCGACCTGTGGGGAACCTTTTCAGGATTTGTTGACCCCGGGAATTCGTTAATGAGAATTCTCTCCGATATTCTGATGCGCTCGGCTGGCGAAATCGTTGCAATACGAAGTATCTAATTTCTCTTGGACACAATAGACTGTTAGACTGAGTAAAGGGAATTTAGAGACTTCGTGAAGTCAAATCCGAGGGCAAAGATTATTAAAATATTTCGCGCCTTATCTGAGGGTTTCTGGCTAAACCGTGCTAGCGACAGGAAGTGTGCGAGTGTGGAAATCGAGTTAAACAGGTAATTCACGTGCTTGAATTGTGTGGTATGCTTAGGTTTAACATAGTGGCATTCTCTATCAGTTTGTGGCAAGCGTGCCAGCCCGCCACCTCACCATCTTCCGTTGGAAACTATTCCTGACCCCACTCTGCAGCTTCGAAGGTCCCGGCCAGTGCAACACGTGGCCGAAGGGGGCCGCGCCCGTCAATTCCGCGCCCCAGACAGGGCAGAAGGCAGCAGCGAGCAGCAACAGTTTTTTCCCGCTTACGGTGACGACCGCGAGTGAAAGTAGAAGCCCACAAATCGTGTGTGAGGCGCCGACGGCGCCTGAGTGATGCGTGAAGCGTAGACGTCCGTTGTCCGACAGGAGAGCGCGCAAGCGCGCCGGAAATGTGCTGTAGGTAAGCGTCGACCGAATCAACCCGCCAGCGTCGCAAGTCAGCAGCGTCCCCCGACGCGCCGCACCTCAGCACCGTACGACCCACCCAACGTTTCGCAGCGTCGATCAGAAGCGCTGTAGAGCCGCAGCGTTCCCCGACGCGCGCCCCGACGACAGCGTCCACAGCGTCCACAGCGTCGGTGAGCCGAGCAGAGTCATCGTCTGGCGATCATCCGTCCCCGTCGTGCTGATATGGTACCGTGAGTAAATGCATGCATAACAGTGAAAGTCCCATGCGCATGGTGTAGTTTTTTGCCCGCTCCCGATTGTTGGTTCGAGACGCGCGGCGGCGGTTATTTTTGGTCTGACCTAGCCGTTCAAGAAAGTGAATGCCCACACCGCACAAGAGCACGTGTTAGGAGAGAAATAGGAAGGTAGAATAACGAATTAGAGAGTATGTACATATAGAGTAAGAGAAGGAGAGAGAAAGTTAAATGTCGGTAAAGTAGGCCTACGAGTTAAATATAGGAATGAATTTGCTGAAGTGGAGATGAGTGTCTTTTGAATAAAACAGCAAGGGTACCACAGACAAACAGACCTGTGTTTGAGTTTTTGAGCGAGAAGAGGTAATGTAGGGGAGGTTTTCATGTTACTCGGTGTCGTTTCCTAGTTTGTTCCTTTATTTTATTTTACTGGGGAGGTTGGCTCCGAATCCAACCAAGGACTTCTCCCTAATCTTCCATGAAACAGTGAGGGGTTTACGTGTATAGCCAGCCAGTGATGAGAACAGGCGTAAAGGTGGTCTAGACTATCGGCTAGGTTGTCTTTATTCAGTTTAGCAGTCTGGAGTATAATACAAGGGAGGGTCTTTGTTTTGCAACGACGTAGCCAGACGTGCTTCGTGCTTTCTGTCCAGTAATTGGACCCAAAAATCCTTTCCCTCGAGAGGTCTCAGGCCGGGCAACCCTGAAAACAGGTAGATGGTCTCCTTCCGGAGTGGCGCATAAGCCATCACCTTAAAGGGTCTCACCAGGTCGGGCAACCTTAAAAACGGTAAAAGGTCTCCGTAAGGAGTGGCGCTTTAAATGGCTCATCCGGGAAACTCGTAAGGCTGTCGGGTTACACTGTGCAGGCGATGCGGTGCCGAAAGCTATAAGGCACAATGTTGCACGGGTCCATCCATTTATTTGTTTGGTACCGGGAAATCCAGGAACAACAAGCACCCTACGAGTGGTGCCCGGTCTTCAAGAAAGCCGCAGTGAACAACAAATCACAGTGCAGGTTACGCAGCTGAACCTGAACCACTGTGACGCGGCTCAGTGGGCTCAGCAACTGCTTTGTCAGACGGTTTCTGAGTGGGAGACGGATTTCGCCAACATAGCGGACCCATACCGCGTACCCGCCGGCAACGGCAACTGGGTCGCGGATGGGTCCAGAAAAATGGCGGCGATATGGACGACGGGTAAATATCCCGTCCAGGAGTTGGTGTCTACCACCTATGAGGGCTTCGTGGTCACCAAAGTAAACAGGGTCTTCTTCTGTAGTTGTTATGCACCTCCGCGGTGGCCGATCGAGCGGTTCACGAAAATGCTGGACCGCATAACGACCGTGCTAACAGAGCGAAGGCCGGTGGTAATAGCGGGTGACTTCAATGCCTGGGCCGTGGAATGGGGAGGCCGTTTCACGAACCAGCGGTGTCAGATCCTGCTAGAAACACTGGCCATACTAGAGGTCGATTTGTATAATGTCGGTACCAAGAGTAGCTTTAGTCGATTTATTAAGACTCCCCAGACAACCAATTTGCACGTATAATGAAGTTAATGTTCATGTTATACGTACTTTTATGCGGTAAAGTTACATCGCATAAGATGCAGTAAAAGTGCTTTATGCGTACAAAAGTGGAGGCGCTATACGTGCATTGACGGAAAAATAATGACGCTATATGACTTGAAGCGATATCTTATGCGATGTACGGTATGCACTATTGCGACGTAATATAGCATCTTATACGACTTATAAATATTCGAATTAAAAAAACTTGTCACCTAAGTATCGAACTAATAACCTTTGGATTATCGAGTCGCACTTCACACTTGACACCAAACACTACTTATGAAAAACACTGATTAAATATCATGACATTCTAACTCACCTCAGTGCTTGTTGGAATGGCACTTGGTTTCCGTGCGCCGTACGTGTTCGGCAAGCTATTTGGAGATCAAAATGATGTAACATGATTTCTCGCACAGTTACCACTACTCCTCCCATGCTAGCACCACCCATTGTTAATTATAAGGTCAACAAAACAAAAATTAAGACTTTGTAACTTGTTTTGTAACCATAATGATGACTTTTCACTTTCTTTTAGCTTTTTGGCACTCCAACCGCACCTCTTTCATTGTTATCACATATCACATCGCAATATGCCAACGTTAACGATTCTAGCTTATGCGAGCTTGTATGTACATTTGAACGAGTTTATTTTCACTTTTATGCGATTTAGTTTGTACACCAATGCGAGTTACACTGACATAAATAGAAAAGCACCTAGCGAAGTCGTATAATCATCGCAGAAGCAATTTTGCGAGTTCAATTGACACTTTGCGAGTTCACTCGAACGCTTTTGCGAATAAGCAAAGTTCGTCGCAACAAAACATCGGAATCTCGTCTACTACGATGTAGTCATACATTTTAAAAGTTAATTTGCACTCTTATATGATTTTACCAGATGCATCGCAGTAAGTTCAAAAAATAACATCGTATGCGATGAAAATTGTCCCTCAGCTGTACGTATATGCGATAGTGACTTAAAATAGTACTTTATACGATGTACAGCGTGCATCCTTATGCGATTCCTGGTTGTCTGGGTCGTTTTGATTCATCAAGACTGCGTAGTCGTTAAATCCTGTTTGTAGTTCAAACTGTAGAGTAGATGATAGCTACACTCACAGCGATCACCTAAGGGTTCGATTGAGTATCGACTACAACAACAGCAAGCAGCGGATACAGGAAGAGGCGGCTAGGCCAAGGCTAAACTTTCACAGGTGGAAGACATCATACTTTAACGAAAGGGTATTTAGGGAGGCGCTCCGTCGTGAGCGAAACCTACTTGGTTAAGACGGCGACGCGCTGGTAGCGGTGCTATAACTGGGAGGCCACCGGCGGCTAACTGGTGCATCGATAGGACTGCGGACCTGCACCGCGCCTACCTAGGGGATAGGCGGCGGATACAGCGAGCACGACCTAAGGATGAGCAAAACGAACGGCAAGTGGTGTTCGTCGAAGCTTAAGTCGCGCTGAAGACCGAAACAAAGGCAAGCAAAAAGATTTACTTCGAGGACTTCTGTCAGAGTGCCAATTCGAATCCGTGGGGTGATGCCTACAGGATCGGGATGGCTAAGACGAGAGGTGTAATGACTCCTACATAGCAACCTCCAAAGATCGAGGGGCTTTTACGCGTGATGATCCTAGTCCTTGGCATTCTTTCGAAGGACAGCCGGGGACTGGGGCTGGCGATGAGGAGAGGGTCACCGATGTGGAACTTGTGGGAAATCAACGTCCGTTAGCGTAGGTAAGGCACCAGGTCCGGACGGAGTTCTTAACCTGGCATTGAAAGTAGCTATTTCAGAAGTTCTCGAGATGTTCAGGTCTACAATGCAGAAATGCCTGAACGAGGGAGTTTTCCCAGAAATATGGAAGAGGAAGAACCTGGTTCTATTGCCAAAGGCGAGGAAACCATCCGAAGACCCGTTGACATGAAGATTAATATGCATGATCGACACGGCTCGGCGGGGAAGGCACTCGGAAATATTATCCTCAACAGGATGTTGAGGCACACTAAGGAAGTAAATGGTCTCTCGAGCAACCAGCTCGACATCTGGAAAGGGAAGTAGACCTTAGATGTTATCTTGTCGGTTTCAAAGACCACCGAGATAGCGCTCCAGTGTAAGAGGAGTAGGAAGAAACACGTCTGCAGGTCTACGGTGAACCACTCGAAGAAGTGGTTTTGACTGCAGCCCTAGAGAATAGAGAGTGCTTCAAATGCACCGCACAAGAGTATACGTAGATTACTATCAATACGTATACGTTCAATCAGCGTTCCACCGGAAATCGTTCATATCGGCTCGGAACAACAAAAGAGGTAAGACAAACTCGATGAAAATGAAGGTCAGTCGAAACCAAAGATTGAGTTTCGGAAGTCGGACACGCAGGTTATACCGATGTCCTGCGGTCGAACTCGACCTTTCTATCTAGTTAGCCGCGTGAAAGACTCCCTGTTATGTTATTGTCGTGACGGCAGCCCACTGGATTGGATCTGATCACGGGAATTGGTCCCGGAAAGATCGCGACTAGATGGAGACTCCAAGTCGTCACACCTTCCGAGCAGAGAGGGAGTGGTTAGATCAATGAGGGCACTAGCAATACACTTGCGCCATGGCGCTCCATGTTTTGGTGTCCTAAAAGAGCTAAAACAACAAGTCACAAAGTCTGTAGCTGCACAAGCATCTTTCCGACCAGCTTATACAATACGTACGATTGAGAGTTAGGTTGGGAAGTAGCCCCTTCTTCATAATTGACTTCAGATTAGGTCTAAGTTCCCCCCTACTTGAGGTTTTTTTCTTTCTCTATTGTTTGTTGAACAGAAATACAAGTGTGTACGGTATGTGGTAATAAGTATTAATAACACTTATGGTCATAAGCACCAACGCAGTTGATACGAGATTTAGTACCGATTTGAAAAAATCCAGATTAAATTTAAATACTCCAATCGGTAAGCTCCAAGAGAGGATTAATCGAAGCAAGCACGCAGCCATTCTCTCTCGTACTACTTTTTGAGTGGATGTGAGTGTGCTTGAAAAAGTGTCAACTCCAATCAGCTGGTGTTTATTTACTTTTTTTGCAGAACAGATTGTACCTGCTGCGTGATCGGTCTGGTGGAATTACATGGTTCACGTCGGATACCGCAATCCTTAAATGTCTGCCTAGGAAAATTGGACATTACCAGTCTGCTCCATCTCTTTCACTATTCCCGTATCAAGAACTTTCTTAATTCAAGCGTAAATTGCAGCAGAAATGTAGTATTGCAGCTGGAGCATAAGCCAAAGGAGTAAATCATAATCAAAAACTTTCTGCTGCAAAAATCTGCTGTTGAAATCTCGCCGATGCTGGTTTAATTTTGAAAGGGTTCCATCACCAACATAAGCTTTAACCGGAATGAAGGATTGAGCGCTCTTTTAACTTCATCGGGCCGGGATCGTGCGCGAGCCCGAGGTGGTGGCGAGCCCCGGCACGGTATGATGTGAAACACGCCATTGTAATCGCATGTAAGAAATCGATGACCGAGGCCCGATACGGTCCCGGCCCGGCGTAATAGGAATAGCCCTTTGATAGCATGCGGAATTCTTCCTGGTATTCTTGCAGAAGCGCTTTCCCATTTTTTTTCTATATCTTCGGTAGATCATGTTGAGTCTCCTCCCGGATATTTCGGCCTGAAATCACTTCAAATTTTCCCTATGATCCTTGTGATAGATTGGTTATTTTCCTTATTTTTTTATCGGGGAACTCCTCTAGAACTTCAGGAAATTGCTCCCGGAGTTCCTTGGGAACTAGCTAGAGAAGTTCCGGCAGGTTTTTTTTTCTTTGATTACATCAGGGATTCCTTCTGATCAAATTTCCTGTGATATTTCTCTAGTTAGAATTCTTTCTGTGGTTCAAAACTCACGGTGGCATTTTTAAAGGAATTCCTCTGGAAATTAATCCATGAATTCCTAAAGGAAACCCAATGAAAATTTCTAATAATCGTATACGGGAGTTCCTCCGGGAATTTCTACGCAAATTCCTACGAGAAGTTTCAGAACGAATTCCCCCGGGGGTTCCAAGGAGAATTTCTCCGGAAATTCCGGGAATGCAAAGGGGAATTCCAAGAGAAATTCTTCTAAGAATTCCTTTGGGAATTCCATGTAGAAATCATCTGGGAATTCCAAGGAGAATCCTTCTGGGACTTCCAAGGGCAATTCCTTTGGCAATTCCAAGCGGAATCCAAAAGAGAATTCCCCGGGAAATTATAAGACGAATTCCTCTGGGAATTCAAGGAAAATTTCTCCGGATTCCAAGGGCAAGGGAAATTCCAAGATACATTAATCAGAGGGTTCCCAGAGAAACACCTCCGGGTATTCCAAGGGGAATCCAAAAGGGAATCCCAAGGGAAATTCCAAGAAGAATTCAAAGAAGAGTTCCTCTGGGAATTCTTAGACAAATTCCAAGGGAATTCCAAGAAGAGTTTTTTCTGGGAATCCCAAGAGGAGTTTTTCTGGGAATTCCTCCAGGAATTCAAAGGGAATTCCTCAGGGAATTCGAGAAGATTTCTAAGGAAAACTCTTCCAGGAATTTCAAGGATAATCCTTCCAGAAATTCCAAAGGAAATTGCTCCAAGTATTCCTATTGGAGTATATGTAACGTACACGAGAATATTTCAGGGAATTTCTACACAATTCTTACGAAAATTTCTCCTGGAATTTCTACGAGAATAATTCCCGGGAAAAACTCTACCGGAAATTCCTCGAAAAACTCTTACGAGGATTTCTCTTTGAATTCATACGAGAACTCCACCAGGAATTCCTACGAGAACTTTTCTAGGAATTCCAACAAAGACACCCGGGATTTTTTCTGGGAATTTCTATGAGAATTCCTCCGGGGATTCCAATGAAAATTCTTACGGAGATTCCTCTTAAAACCTTAACGGGGATTTCTCCTGAAGTTCCTGCGAGAAATCCCACGGGAATTCCTACGAGAATTGCTCCGGGAATTTCTACGAGAATTCCTAGGGAAATCCCTCCGGGAATTTCTCCAAAAATTTGTACGAAGGTTTCTCCTGGAATTTCTACGACAATTTTTCTGGAAATTCTTCTGGAATATCCACAATCATTTTTCCAGGAATTCCTTCTTGAAATGCTTTCGTGGATTCCTTCAGGAATTTCTTCAGAGATACCTTCATGAATTCCTATGGGAATTTCTCTAGGAATTTCTTCGAGGATTGTACGACATTTCCCCGAAAACCAGTTCCCCGAATGAAGTTTCCCCGAAAGTTTTTCCCCCGAATGTACCATTTCCCCGAAAAATGTTTCCCCGAATGTACTGTTTCCCCGAATGTACCGTTTCCCCGAATGTACCGTTTCCCCGAAAAGATTATTGCATATGCTATTTAACATTGACCCAATGCACAACTAAGGGCATCCGGTCTTTAGGACGAAGTACGCCGGTCTTTAGGACGAAGTACGTCAGACTGAAGTACGTTAAGCCGAATGGGTTGCGAAGCTGAAGTTCATAGGGTAGAATGGGTCAGTAGGCCGTCTTCGTAATTTTCTTCAAAAACGATGTTAATATTTGTTTTCGAAGGTCTAGAAGATGCATGAGTCCCTCGAGTGTTTTACATTCCTCGAATCTAAGGAATTCTAAGGATACTGGGATATACTTCCATGATTTTACAATATTCTTTTATTCTTTTCCCTTTTCTCACATAGATGATTTCTTGATGTTGATGTTAAACTGTTACTGAAGAACTGATAATCAACCCAAGTAATATGTTGATAGGCAATTAGTCTTGTAGAGGTTTTGAAAACCGCCATAAATCTTTCTATCTATTATTTTGGTTATAAGATCAAACTAGGTTTTTTCTTGGCTTTCAACTCAATCGTAATGATGCTCGTACGGCGTAATGATACTTCCGGCCTAATGATTGCAGCGAAACGTACTTCGGCCTGACATACTTCTGCCTAAAGATCCAGCAGCGTCTTTTTGGCTAGATTGATAACCTTTCATTTAATAAAATGTTCCTTCTTTCAAACATAGGCTGTTCTTTCAAGATGAACTGCTCAATCAATCATCAGTAATTTGACTGCTGCTATATTTATACATGTTTATTTTTTTTTTCTTGTGACCGACTGTTCTAGTAGGTATCTATAGGCGGTCTAGTAGAAATCTTCATCAAAGATTCTCCCTTCTTTCATCATATACTGTTCTTTCAAAATATTGCCGGCGGTCTAACTACTAGTATGTTCTGTAGAAATGTTCCAAACGCTACTTCGGTCATGATTGATCCATTGATTTACAAAAAAAAACTGAAGAGTGCTTAGCTTCAAATCTGTTTGTCAAACAAATTGAATTACATTGACTTTTGTTTTAACCCATTAACGCCCGAATTATGCCACAATCACAGTAGATGTCTGATTTTTTCTGGAGTACCTCAACCCCATAAAAGAAAGTTATTGCAGTCATTTAAACGGAAATCTACGGTGGAATTTTCGTTTTGATACACAGTGGGGCATATGCACGTAAGACGTTGAAATTTTTTTTTTTAATTTTTTTTGCGCAGCTACCTCATTTCTATAAGCTATGTAAATCTATTTTAGATGACTGATCATACTTGATATTCCCCTAATAAAAAAAAAATACAGTTTGAAATGTTCCAGAAATGGATTACATTAGTAATAACTAAAACAATCTGCTAGTAGCTTATCATTGGATAGTTTTCAACAGTTTTTAGGCATTTCAATGTGCATCATTCTAATAATTTCTATATGTAATGGGTTGATATTCGGCATTCTAGTAGTATACCCTGCCCACCGTATCCTTCTGGCAGTTGATCAAATTACTTTAAATTTATCTATCTACAGCTATTTTGCATGAAGCCGACCAATCAGTAGGTCGGCTCCAGGGGCACGTTCGACCCAAACGAATGTCTTTGGGATGAGAGTCACAATGAACCTGAGTAAAGATAACAAATTGATAGCACATAGCACGTTATCGAAAATTACGTTAGTCATTAGTTCAAGTTGATAACTAATTATACTATACTATATTTTGTTCAGTATTATATTTAGTGAAATGAGACGGCTGCTCGATACCTAGCTGGTTTTGTTATCAATCAGTAGCAATGCAGTTCTATTTCATCGTAAAAACTACTTTATCAATATTTGTTCAGAATTTTTAGAGCCCACTTGCGCCACCTAGCGGACAAACCTACAACCAACTAGTTCACTACAGGATAGCTCTTGGTGACCTGATCGACCTTGTCGAATACAAAATTCTTCTATGTAGTCTGATTCTACAGACTTACAGAAGTTCAGAATGTTTAGAGCTCACTAGCACCACCTAACGGATAAACCCAGAACCAACTAGTTCACTATCTGTTAGCCCTTGATGTACTGATCAATTTTTCCGACGACGCAGTTCTTCTATGTAGCCTGATTTTCGAGATACAGAAGTTCAGAATTTGTAGGGCTCACTAGCGCCACCTAGCGGATAAACCTAAAATGAACTAGGGAACTATCCATTAGCCTTTGATGTCCTGATAAACTTAACTGAAGACTAAATTTTTCTATGAAGCCTGATTTTGGAGATTCAGCAGCTAAGAGTTTTTTAAACTCACTAGCGCTACCTAGCGGAAAAACCTTTAACCAATTAGTTCACTATCGGATAGATTGTGATGCCCTGATCGACCTTGCTGAAGATGAAATTTTTCTATGTAGTCTGATTTTCTAGATCCAGAAGTTCAGAATTTTTAGGGCTCACTAGAACCCACAGGTCCCACTTGCGCCACCTAATGGATAAACCTAGAACCAACTAGTTCAGTATCGAATAGCTACTGATGTCCTGATCGACCTTGTCGAAGACGAAATTTTGAAATTCTTCTATGCAGCCTGATTCTCGAGATACAGAAGTTCATAATATTTAGAGCCCACTTGCGCCACCTGGCAGACATACCTACAATCAACTAGTTCTCTATCGGATAGCTGTTGATGGATCGACATTGCCGAAGACGATATTTTCAATGTAGTCTGATTCTCCAGATACAGATGTCTGGAATTTTCAGGGCTCACTAAGGCCACCTAGCAGATGAACCTTGAACCAAGTAGTGCGCTATCGAGTAGCTATTGATGTCATGATCAACTTTGCCGAAGGCGAAATTCTTCTATGTAGTCTGATTCTCGAGATACAGAAGTTCAGAATTTTTAGAGCCCACTTGCGCCATCTAGCGGACAAACCTGCAATCAACTTGTTCACTATAGGATAGCTGTTGATGTCCTGATCGAGATTGCCGAAGACAGAATACTTCTATGTAGTCGGAATCTCGAGATACAGAGGTTTAAATTTTTTTGGACTTACTAGCGCCACCTAACGGTTAAGCCCAGAACCAACTAGTTCACTATCGGAAAGCTATTGATGTCCTGATCAACCTTGCCGAAGACGAAATTCTTCTTTGTAGTCGGATTCTCGAGATATAGAGGATTAAATTTTTTAGCACTCACTAGCGCCACCTAACGGATAAATCTAGAACCAACTAGTTCACTATCAGAAAGCTATTGATGTCCTGATCAACCTTGCCGAAGACGAAATTCTTCTTTGTAGTCGGATTCTCGAGATATAGAGGATTAAATTTTTAAAGACTCACTAGCGCCAACTAACGGATAAACCTAGAACGAACTAGTTCACTATCGCGTAGCTATTGATGTCCTGATCATCCTTGTAGACAGAATTCTTATCAGATTCTCGAGATAAAGAGGCTTATTTTTTTAGAGCCCACTAGCGCCATCTAACGGATAAATCTAGAATCAACTAGTTCACTATCGGATAGCTTTTGATGTCCTGATCAACCTTGCCGAAGACGAAATTCTTCTATGTAGTTTGATTCTCGAGATACAGAGGTTTAAATTTTCTAGGACTCACTAGCGCCACCTAGCGGATAAACCTAGAACCAACTAGTTCACTATCGGATAGCTCTTGATGTCCTGGTCAACTTTGCCGAAAACAGAATTCTTCTATGTAGTCTGATTCTCGAGATAAAGAGGTTTATTTTTTTAGAGCCCACTAGCGCCATCTAACGGATAAACCTAGAACCAATTAGTTCACTATCGGATAGCTCTTGATGTCCTGATCAACTTTGCTGAATATATTTTTTTTCTATGTAGTCTGATTCTCAAGATACGAAGGCGACAGTATTGGCACGTATTGTTGACGAAACACCTGTCAAAGCACAATGTTTCGTGATCACTAGTGCCACCTACTGGAGCGAATACGTACTAAATTACGTACTATCGAAGAGTCCTTGATCTTCTCAACAACTTTGCTGGAGACACCAGTCTTCCAAAATGCTTCATTTCTCCGCAGTTATCGCAAAAGTTACTGATCTATAAATAGATCACTGGGCGTTCGAGGCATCTGATCTATGAATAGATCACTGGGCGGAAATGGGTTAAAGCCTGTTAATACACATTAAAATTGTGCTCATAGACTTCCTTCGCTAGCAAGAATACTTTAAGACTTAAAGTTGAAGTCATCTGGATCATGTGTTTTACAATGATAATGAACTTTAACAAATTACTACCACAATCACGATGACTCGTTTTATAGGTATTATGCGTTTAAAGGGCGTTTTCATCGATTGGAAATTCAAAAATAAATAGAAAGAACAGCCTATGAATGAAAGAAGGGAAAATTATGATGAGCGTGTTCTTAATTGAGTGCCATGTCATTTTCAATCAGTACAACAGAAAAGAACGACCCATATTTAAAAAAACAAACCTCATTGAAGCATCATGAAGAACATCTCGAAGAATTCATGGTAAGAGTGAATGCACAATATCAATGGGATGTGAAAATTTCCATGATCTTGAAATCTTTCTAAAGACTACACATCGGCACACTTTGTACTCAGGTTAACTTTCCACTACTTCGTTTCAATGACTAGTTCAGACAATGGAAGTAATCAAGAAAATTATTAGAAACCAGTATTAAAAATAGTATTATAAATATTTCGGGGAAATGGTACATTCGGGGAAACGGTACATTCGGGGAAACGATACATTCGGGGAAACGGTTCGTTCGGGGAATCGTTTTTCAGGGAAATAACTTTCGGGGATACTTCATTCGGGGAACTGGTTTTCGGGGAAATGTCGTACAATCTCTTCGAGGACTACTCCAGGAATTTCGTCGGGGGTTCCTCCAGGAGTTTAATCGGGGATTCCTCCAAAAAATCCTTGGGGAATTCTTCCAGGAAATTCATCCGTGATATCTCCACGAATTCCTTTAGAAATTATTTCAGGGATTCCTTCAGGAATTTCCCCAGGGATTCCTCCGGGAATTCTCCCAAAGATTCCTGAGGGAATTCCCCCAGGGACTCCTGCGGAATTCCCCCAAGGATTCCTGCGGAAATTAATCCAGAGATTCCTGCTGAATTTCTTCAAAGATTCCTCCTAAAATACCTTCAGGGATTTCTCCACGAATTCCTCCAGGAACACATCCAGGGATTCATCCTGGGACTCCTCCAAAAATTCCTCCAGGGATTCCCAGGAATTCCTCCAGGAATTTCTCCAGGGATTTCTGCAGAGATTTCACCAGGGATTCCTCCAGGAACTCATCCTGGGATTCCAGCAGGGATTTCTTCAAAGATTCCTCCCAAAATACCTCAAGGGAATTCTTCAGGAACACATGCAGGGATTCATCCTGGGATTCCTCCAAAAATTCCTCCAGGAATTCCCTGGGATTCCTCCAGGAATTTCTCCAGTGATTTCTCAAGGAGATCCTCCAGGAATTCCTCCAGGGATTCCCTGGAATTCCTCCAGAAATTTCTCCAGGGATTCCGCCAGAAATTCCTCCTGGGATTTCTCCAGGGGTTTCGCCAGAAATTCCTCAAGGGATTTCTCCAGAAATTCCTCCAGGGATTCCTCCAGGTATTCCTCCAAGAATACCTCCAGGGATTAATCCTGTGATTCCTTCAGGAATTTCTTCAAAGATATCTCCAAAAATACCTCTTCAAAAATACCTCCACGGATTTCTCCAGGAATTCCTTCAGGAATTCCTCCATGATTTTCCAAGAGGATTCCTCCGGGAATTTCCCCAGGGATTCCTCCGGGAATTCCCCCAGGGATTCCTCCGGGAATTCCCACAGGGATTCCTCCGGGAATTCCCACAGGGATTCATCCGGGAATTCCCACAGGGATTCCTCCGGGAATTCCCACAGGGATTCCTCCGGGAATTCCCCCAGGGATTCCTCCTGGAATTCCCCCAGGGATTCCTCCTGGAATTCCCCCAGGGATTCCTCCTGGAATTTCCCCAGGGATTCCTCCGGGAATTCCCCCAGGGATTCCACCGGGAATTCCCACAGGGATTCCTCCGGGAATTCCCACAGGGATTCCTCCGGGAATTCCCACAGGGATTCATCCGGGAATTCCCACAGGGATTCCTCCGGGAATTCCCCCAGGGATTTCCCCAGGGATTCCCCCAGGGATTCCTCCTGGAATTCCCCCAGGGATTCCTCCTGGAATTCCCCCAGGGATTCCTCCTGGAATTCCCCCAGGGATTCCTCCTGGAATTTCCTCAGGGATTCCTCCGGGAATTTCCCCAGGGATTCCTCCGGGAATTTCCTCAGGGATTCCTCCGGGAATTTCCCCAGGGATTCCTCCGGGAATTTCCCCAGGGATTCCTCCGGGAATTTCCCCAGGGATTCCTCCGGGAATTCCCCCAGGGATTTCTCCAGAAAATCCCCCAGGGATTCCTCCGGGAATTCCCCAGGGTTTTTTTTTTCAGGAATTCACCCAGGGATTCTTCCGGGAATTCCCTTAGGGATTTCTCCGATAATTCTTCCAGGGATTCCTTCGGGAATTCCCTCAGGAGTTTCTCCGGGAACATTTCCAGGGATTCGTCCAAGAAATCCTCCATTGATTCCTCTAGAAATTCCTCCATGTATTCCTCTTGGAGTTTCTGTAGGAATTCTTTCAAAGATGCCTCCAAGAACTTCGCTATGGATTTTTCCAGAAGTTCCTCAAGGGATTTCTCTGGGAATTCCCCCAGGGGTTTCTCAAGGAAACCCTCCATGGATTCTAATAGGGATTCCTCCATAAACAACTTCAAGGATTTGCCCAGCAAATCATCCAGGGATTGCTCCAGGGATTGTTTCATAAAATACTCCAGGAAATCCTCTTGGGCTTTCTCCGGTGATTCCTCCAAGAACTCCTTCCGGGACTCCTCTAGGAAATCCTCCCGAGATTTGTCAAGGAATTTCTCCTAGGATTTCACCTGGAATTCCTGCAGGAAATCCTTCGGGGATTCCTACAGACATTTCTCCAGGAATATCTCGTGGAATACCTCCGAAAATTCTACCAGGAATTTTTCCTGGGATTGTTTCAGGAGTTACGAAATTTCCGTAGCAGTCCCTGTTGGAATTCCCAGAGGAATATCTTTCGGAGTTCTCGGAGGAACCCCCCTTGGAATTTTTGAAGGAAATTCTGTCATCTTTTGACAATGTGAGAATTCCAGGAATAGCCTTTGAAGGATTTCCTGAAGAAAATTCTCAAGGAATTTTTGTAGGAATTCCTAGAGAAATTTTTGAAGAAAATTCTGGAAGAATGTCGGGATGAATTTTTGGAAGGATTCATCGAGGATTTTTTAAAGAATTTCTGAAAAAAGATCCAGGAGAAGTTCCTCTAGGTATTCCTTTAGAAATTCTTCCAGGCATTTCCCCAGAAATTTCTTCCAGAATTCCAACGGAAACTCTTATGGGAACTCTTCCTGAGATACCTCTCAGAATTATAAGAATATCCTCAAAGAAACTTCAAGGAGTTCCTTCAGTGGAGAAATTTTCTCAGAGAATTTATAAGAAATTCTCTTAAGAATTAATCATACAACTTCGGCAGGGATCCTCAAAAAAAAACCTTAAGAAATTTCCACATGGATTAAAAAAAAAGACAATTACACCGTCTTCGACCTTGCGGCCTCTACATATTGAACATTACAAACATTCGACAACGGACAACACATGTAACACCCAGTGGCCCAGTGGAGAATTTTCCGTTCGACAAAAAGTTTTCCCTGACTGGAGCGGGAATCGAACCCACACTCCGAGGCTTACGAGACACCTAAACGACTGTCGCCGCTAACCACTCGGCCACGAAGCCCACATTACTCAAGAAATTCTTCAAGAACAGCAGAACATCCTCAAGGCTTTCCTTCAGGGATTACTCAAAAAAATTCGCAGCGGTTACTTAAGAAATTTCATCTGCGATTTATTGATAAAATTTCACAGAGAATTCTCAAGGAATTCACTCAGGGATGACTTCTGGAGCAATCAATAAAGGAATATTTGGAGGAACCCTCAAAGGAATTTCGCGAAGTAAATCCTGGAGAAATTCCTGAAGAAATTCCTGGGAGAATTCCCGAAGAAATTCCTGGAGGAACCCTGAAAAATTTTCTGTGTGAATCCCCGAAGAAATTCTTGGCGGAGTCTTCGAACGAATTCTTGGATGAATCCCAGAATCAATTCCTGGTAGAATCCTCCAAAAAGTTCCTGAAGGAGTCCCCGAAGGAATTCCTGGAGGAATTTTCAAGGAAATTACTGGAAGAATCCCCGAAGAAATGCCTGGAGGAATCTCTGAAGAAATTCCTGGAGAAATCCCCGAAAAGAATTTGAGGAATCTCCGAAGTAATTCCTGGTGGAATCTTCGATAAAATTCCTGGAGGAATCCTTGAAGGAAATCTTGGAGGAATCCCCGATGAAATTCCGGGAGGAATCCCCGAAAGAACTTCTGGAAGAATCCCCGAAGAAATTCGTGGAGGAGTCCCCGAAGCAATTCCTGGAGGAATTACCGAAGACATTGCTGGAGGAATCTTCGAAGGAATTCTTGGAAGAATCCTCGAAAGAATTTCTGGAGAACTCCCCGAAGAATTTCTGGGATGAGTCTGCGAAGGAATTCCTGGAGGAATCCCCAAAAGAATTTCTGGGTGAATCCTCGAAGAAATTCTTGGAGCAGTCCCCAAAGTAATTCCTGGAGCAATCCTCGAAGGAATTTCTGAAGGAATCCCCGAAGAAATTCCTGGAGGAATCCCCGAATCAACTCCTCGTGGAATCCCCGAAAGAATTTCTGGAAGAATCCCCGAAGAAATTCTTGGAGAAGAACCCGAAGGAATTCGTGGAGGAATTTCCGAAGACATTGCTGGATGAATGCCCGAAGGAATTCCTGAAGAAATTCCTGGAAGAATTTCCGAAAAAATTCCTGGAGGAATCCCGAAAGCATTTCTGGATGAATCCCCGAAGAAATTCTTGGAGGAGTCTCCCGAAGGAACTCCTGGAGGAATCTCCGAAGTAATTCCTGGTGGAATCCCCGATGAAATTCCTGGAGGAATCCCCGAAGGAATTCCTGGAGGTTTTCCGAGGAAATTCCTGGTGGAATCCCTGTAAGAACTTCTGGAAGAATCCTCGAAGAAATTCATGGAGGAGTCCCCGAAGGAATTCCTGGAGGAATCCCCGAAGCAATTCCTGGAGGAATTTCCGAAGAAATTACAGGAGGAATCCTCGAAGGAATTCCTGGAAGAATCTCTGAAGGAATTTCTGGAGGCATCCTCGATGAATTTCCGGAGAAATCCGCGAAGAAGTTCTGGGAGGAGTCCGCGAAGGAATTCCTGGAGGAATCTCCAAAAGAATTTCTGGGTGAATCCCCGAAGAAATTCTTGGAAGAATTCCCGGAGATATTCCTGGTGGAATCCCAAAAGGAATTCCTGGAAGAATCTCCGAAGGAATTCCTGAAGGAATCCCCGAAAAAATTCTTGGCGGAGTCCCAGAGCAATTCCTGGTGGAATCTTCAAAGCAATTCCTGGAGGAATCTCCGAAGAAATTTCTGGATAAATCTTCGAAGGAATTACTGGAGAAATCTCCGAAGGAATTACTGGAGAAATACTTAGTGGTACCCCCGCGGGAATACCTGCAAAAGTCCGTGAAAGAATTCCTGGAGGAATCCTCAAACGCATTAATAGAGAAATCCCCGACAGATTTTCTGAAGGAATATACGAAAGAATTTATGAAGGAATCCGCGACGGAATTCCTGGAGGAATCCCCGAATGCATTATTCTAGGAATGCCCGAATGAGTTCCTGAAGGAATCCCCAATGGAATTCTCAAAGGAATTATCGAAGGAAATCCTTGAAGAATTACCAAAGGAATTGCTAGAGGATTCACTGGAAGGATTCCTTGGAGAATTCCTGAGAGAATTCGCGGAGAAATTCCTGGGGAATTTCCAGAGGAATCTCTAAAAAATATCCCGGATGGATCTCTGTTGGAATTACCGGAGGAATCTCCGAAGAAATTAAAAAGATTCTTTAAAGAAATGTTTGGAGGAATTCCCGAAGAAATTACTGGAAGAACCCCCGATAGAATACCCTAAAGAATCCCTGGGGGAATCGGGGAGGAATCCCTGAAAGATTTACCGGAGGAATCTCTGTCGAAATCAAAGGAGGAATCAGTGGATTATTTCCCGGAAGAATCCCTGTTGGAATTTCCAGAGGAATACCTGAGGAAATTCGCGGAAGAATACCATAGCTAATTATACTTGTCCTCGTGAATACACTACCATGCAATCCTGTAGTGATTTCACTTCGCAATGAGTACTGAAACTAGTGGTAGATATCCATTAACTTTTGTTGCACAGGCTGAAAAACATTGTAAAATGCACATTGTGATGCACCTCCAACGGGGATGAAGATTCCTGGTCTGATGACGCGGCGCGGATCCATACACGGGAATGCATGGTTCGCGTGTGTCCGCTGCAACTGGGAAATTTCCGACACCGCACGGTTCAGCTCGTTCAGATGCTCCATCATTTTTTTCGCTTTTATTTACCTACTGCTTGACGTTTTCCAACATCATTGCGTTGCTGTCGTAGTATGCGAGTCAAATTATTACCACACGCAGCCAGTTCTTGTAAATCCGAGATTTATTTTTAGTGCGCCGAAATCGGCGCACTAAAGCTAAATCTCAGATTAAAATCAGGCATAATACCGCTTGGTGCTTAAGAAAATCGAGGATAATACGTGATTGGCGTCTAGTACTCTGTGGAGCTTACCGCCATTAGATCGTTAATATATAGGTAATACTAAATATTGGATCGTAAGGCAGAAAAGGTCATTAGGCCGATATATCATTTGATGGAAAAAGCTCGTCTGGCCGCAAAATATTGTTACATCAAAGTGGTCATTTGGCCGAATAGATCATCACACTGAATAGGTCATTAAGCCGAATAGGTCATTAGTGCGAATAGGTCATCAAAGATCGTTAGGCCACAAAGGTCTTTAGGCCAAATAAGTCTTTAGGGCGAACAGATCATTAGGTCGAATAGGATAGTAGGCTGAATAGGTCATAAGGCCGAATAGGTTATTTGACCAGAAAGGTCATTAGGTTAAAAAGCTTATTAGGCCGCAAAGAACATTCGACCACAAAGGTCATTAGGATGAACAGGTTATTAGGTCGAATAGGATATTAGGATGAATACGTCGTAAGGCCGAAAAGGTCATTAGGTTAAAAATCTGAGTAATCCGAAAAGATCGTTAGGCTTGAAAGATTATTGGACCAAAATAGGTAATAAGGCCAAATGGGTCATAAGGTCGAATAGGTCAATAAGAATTTCCTTCATAAGTTCCTTTAGAGATTCCGCCTTAAGTTTCTCCAAAGAATCTCCAAGAAAACCTGCCATAGCGGCTTTTTCAGAAATTCCTTCATAGATGCTTTCAGTAATCTCACGGCAGATTCTTTTGGATTACTTGAGAAATTCTTTCAGCGTTTCCTTCAGAGAATTCTTCAGAAACTCTTATTCAAAGATGTTTGCACATTTTTTCCCAGATTCCTAAAGGAATTTCTGCAGGGATTGATTCAAAGAGAAAATCATCCTTGAATTCCTTCCAGAATTGCTTAATTGATTTTTTTTGAAATTTATTCAGCGATTCTTTCTGAAACTCCACTAGGGGTTCTTCCAGATATTTTGAGACAAACTCTGCCGCTCAGCTTAGTGTTTAATAAGCACTTTCAAAATTATTAACTGATAGCTTCCTCTGCCAATGCCAATGACTATTTTACTTGTGAATAACATGTGGTAGGCACAAGAATACTCTATGTCCAAAGAAGCCTAGGCAGTTTCCATTACGAAATGTTTCTAGACCAACCGAAAATCGAACTTGTCGCCCACAGCATGATCTTGCTGAATACAGAACTTTGGGAGATGACTTGTCAGTCTTGGTGGGAATGAAAAAAGAGTTGTTTAAATCTTTCCTGACATTTCCCAACAGTCGAAATCCAATAAGCTTGCTAAATACTCGCGCGTTTACCACTGTGGGTCATCGTGCATGGATGTCTTCAGAAATTTATCCAGGGATTTCTTTATTTAGAAAATCCTTCAGTAATTCCATCGCAATTTCTTCCAAAAAGTTTTCAGAGAGGGGAAGGCTCCGAGGTGGTCGATTTTAGAGTAACGTTATTTTTGCACCATGCACAATCTTTAAAAAATCCTCCAGGGATTTCTTCGGAAATTAATCCACGACCTCTTAAAAAATTTACCCCTAAAAAGTTTACTGATTCCAGGGATTCTTTCAGAAATTGCCTAAGGGATTTTTCCAAGAATTCTTCTAGGGATTCCTTCAGAGATTCCTCCACGAATTCTTCCGGGGTTTCTTCCAGGAGTTCCTCAATCAATGGAGGGGGCTCCCTCCAGGAATTCCTCCAGTGATTTCTCCATGAACTCATCAAGGATTCCTCCAGGAATTCCTCCAGGAATTCCTCCAAGAATTCATCCAGGAATTGATCCAGAAATTCATCCAGGAATACCTCCACTAATTCCTCCAGTAATTCCTCCAGTGATTTCTCCATGAACTCATCAAGGATTCCTCCAGGAATTCCTCCAGGAATTCCTCCAAGAATTCATCCAGGAATTGATCCAGAAATTCATCCAGGAATACCTCCACTAATTCCTCCAGTAATTCCTCCAGGAATTCCTCCAGGAATTCCTCTAAGGATTCCTCCAGGGATTTCTCCAGGGATATCTCCAGGGATTCCTCCAGGGATTCCTCCAGGGATTCCTCCAGGAATTCCTCTAGGGATTCCTCCAGGGATTTCTCCAGGGATATCTCCAGGGATTCCTCCAGGGATTCCTCTAGGAATTCCTCTAGGGATTCCTCCAGGGATTTCTCCAGGGATATCTCCAGGGATTCCTCCAGGAATTACTACAGGGATTCCGCCATGGATTCCTTCAGGGATTCTCCAGGAATTTTTGCAGGAACTCTTTCAGGAATGCTATCAGGAATTCTTCAAGGAATTCCTCCAGGAAATCCTACAGGGATTCCCTCAGAAACTCAGGGATTCCTCCAGGAACTCCTCCAGGAATTCCTCCAGGGATTTCTCCAGGGATATCTCCAGGGTTTCCTCCAGGGATTCCTCCAGGGATTCCTCCAGGAATTCCTCTAGGGATTCCTCCAGGAATTTCTCCTGGGATTCCTCCAGGGATTCCTTCAGGGATTCTCCAGGAATTTTTGCAGGAACTCTTTCAGGAATGCTATCAGGAATTCTTCAAGGATTTCCTCCAGGAATTCCTGCAGGGATTCCTTCAGGAACTCAGGGATTCCTTTAGGAATTCCTCCAGGGATTCCTCCAGGGATTCCTCCAGGGATTCCTCCAGGAATTCCTCCAGGAATTGTTCCACGGATTCCTCCAGGGATTCATCCACGGAATCCTCCAGGGATTCCTCCAGGATTTCCTTCAGGAATTTTGCCTGGAATTCCTCCAGGGATTTCTCCAGGGATTCCATCAGGGATTCATCCACGGAATCCTCTAGGGATTCCTCCAGGAATTCTTTCAGAAATTCTTTCAGGAATTCTTTCAGAAATTCCTCCAGGAATTTTGCCAGGAATTCCTCCAGGGATTTCTCCAGGAATTTCTCCAGGGATTCCTCCAGGGATTCGTTTAGGGATTCTTCAGGAATTTTTGCAGGAACTCTTTCAGGAATGCTTTCAGGAATACTTCAAGGAATTCCTCCAGGAATTCCTACAGGGATTCCTTCAGGAACTCAGGGATTCCTTTACGAATTCCTCCAGGGATTCCTCCAGGAACTCATCCAGGAATTCCTCCAGGGAGTTTTCCACAAATTCCTACAGGGATTCCTCCAGGGATTCATTCACGGAATCCTCCAGGGATTCGTCCAGGAATTCTTTCAGAAATTCCTCCAGGAATTCCTCCAGGAATTTTGCCAGGAATTCCTCCAGGGATTTCTCCAGGGATTCCATCAGGGATTCCTCCAGAAATTCCTCCAAGGATTCCTCCTGGCATTCCTGCAGGGATTCCTCCAACAATTCCTCCTGCATTTTTTCCAGGAATCCCTCCTGCAATTTCTCCCGGAATTTCTCCTGCAATTTCTCTAGGAATTCCTCCAGAGATTTTTCCAGAGATTCCTTGGGGAAATCCTCCAGAAATGTTTCCAGGAATTCTTCCTGGAACTCCTGCAAGAATTCTCCATGGATTCCTCCAGAAATTCTTCCAGGAGGTCCTCCAGAAAATCCTCCAAGAATTCCTGCAGGAATTCCTCCAGGAAATCATTCAGAAATTTCCTCAGGAATTCCTCCAGGAATTCCTCCAGGAAATCCTCCAAAAATTCCTCCAGGAATTTTTCCAGAGATTCTTCCAGGAATTTCTCCAGAAATTCATTCAGGAACTCCTCCAGATCGGTATCGATTGGAAAACACAAAAGGCGAGGATACACAGAATACACTGTGTAAACTGCATAATGCGAAATCATATCGGAGAAAAATCGAACTAATCAATGACATCTTCATAATTCCGCCTTTGTTCAGCCTTGGGGTTAACTTGAAATACCTTGAAAAAAAAGACCACGTTGTCCCCTTCAATAGTTGACAATTTCTATGTTACTTTCTTCAAAAATTCCTGTGGAAACTCCTTCAACAAATTGTTTGGGTATTTTTCAGGCTTTTTTTTAATTCCTCCAAAAATTCTTTCTTCAATTTCTGTTGAAGTTGATTCGGTTTTGGAATTTTTGGAATTCCTTCGGTTGGTTTTTTTCGAGAGATCGCTTATTTCTTCAACAAATGCGGTTGGCAATTTCTGAATTTTGAAAGAAACCGTCTAAGGAATTTTATTGCCGATGAAGTGAATTAAGAGATCGTCGAAAGAATATCCAGGATTTCCGACAAATACCGCAATTCCATGAAACATTTCAATAATCAGATGGGTTTCATTTCCCATTGCAAATTTGGATGAAATAAAACTGTGTAAGTTTGCATCATCCGAATGCTAGGGAAAGTTTCTTATATTTATATTATTATTTATATATTTTACTTTTACATTGATGTTATTTTATTTAATTAATATTCATTCACAAACAATCCTCACAGAATATACTGACAGGAGTTTTTTTTTATTTTGTCCTAAACATGTGCTATTTGATTAGCGTAGCACAATGGCGCATCATGGTTCCCTTCCATAAATGAGTTGAATAAAAATCTCCTCCAACATACTAATCAACTATCCAAAAGGTAGCCCGAAGCCGTCGTCATCATCATCTGAGTGCAGTGCAGTTCCAGTGCCAGCAGTGGTTGCAATCTCGAGCCAGCCACCTGTTGTGCACACATTGGCAAATGGACTTTCCGCTCTCATTTGTTGATAATCAATGGCAAATCGCTTCTTGTTTACCACCTGAACTTGCGCCCGCGCTCCATCCAACCAACCAACGAACCGGGGCCCAAACCACCTGAAGGGACAAAACCCAGCTTGGCAAGTGCAGGAACAACCACAGCAGCAGCGAAACGAATTGCATCGCGATGTGGCAACCTAGACTTAGAGCACACTCCGGTATCCAGTAGCTAGGCATTAAGCGAAATAAAATCTTATGACCACCAGATGTATCAGCCTGCGTCCGTCGTCCTCCTCGTGGTCGTCAACGTCGTCGTAGTCGTCGGATAAAAGGAGTTGCAGTTTAATAATAGATATATTGTAGATCGATCAAATTATACACGATCTTAGCTGCGACTGACTGACTGAAGCAAGCTTCTGTGTGTGTGCCCTCCAATCTCCCGAGGAAAAACATATCGGTACTTGATTTCTAGGAGCTCCCCCCCTGTCCTCGTTGCTTGCATCATCCCTCAGCATCCAGCGCTACAGCGGAACGCAACTTGATGAAGTTCTCTTGTGTCGTTTCCGTGGAAAATGTGCAGCTCCCCACCATGCTCTTTCAGTAGTGGCGTTGCGTAGCGCAGCAAATGTTGGCAAGCGGCTCTGCAGCAGCAGCATAGTAAATCAGTCACCGTTTGAGACAAATCTTCCATTAATGATGAAACGACTAGATGATGCTATCGCCCGCCTGCTTTCGGTGCCCCTTGGGCTTGGATGTCGTCGACGGCGTCGTCACAATTTAGTCAGCACCGTGAAAGAAAATTAGTGCCACCTCCCGGGGGCAACCCTTGGTTATGGGCCCATACTATTGGGCAAAAGTGCCTTTTGTCGGGATGAGTGCGGGTTGCAGCTTTAAAAAAAAAAAAACATTGAGTTCTTACAGGATTTATTGGCACACAAAGATTTTTATCTGACAGGTGTCTAGAAAGGTAGGGGACGTTAAGTGATAGTTTCATGGCTGCAGGAGGAATTCTTGGAGGAATCCATGGAGAAATCCCTAGAGACATTCCTGAAGGAATCCCTAGAGGAATTCTAAGAGAAATCTCTGGAAGAATTCCTGCAAAAATCCATGGAAGAATTCCTGGGGGAATCTAGAGATATCCCTGAAAGAAATTCTTGGATAAATTCCTACAGGAATCCCTGGAGAATTTCCTGGAGGAATTTCTGGAGGAATTCTTGGAGGATTAAGGGCGAATTCCTAAAGAAAATCTCTGCAGGAATCACTAAAGAAATCCATTGAAAAATTACTAGAGGATTTCTAGGAGAAATCCATGGAGGAATTTCTGGAAAATTATCTGGAGAAATCCCTGGAGGAATTCTTGGAGGAATGCCTAGAGGAATTATTAGAGAAATCCCCGGGAGAATTCCTACAGAAATCCATGGTGGAATTCCTGGTGGAATATCTAGAGGAATCACTAGAGGAATCTCTGAAGAAATCCCTGGAGAAATTCTTGGAAAAATCCTTCGAGAAATTCCTGGCGAAATCTCAAGAATAATTCTAAGGGAAACCTCTGAACAAATTGGTGCAGAAATCCATGGAGGAATTCTAAAATAAATCTCAAGAGGAATTCCTGCAGAAACCCATGGAGGAATTCCTGGGGGAATCTCTGGAGGAATCTCTGAAAAACACCTGGAGGAATTCTTGAAAAAATCCGTAGACACATTCCTGGAGGAATCCTTGGAGCATTTCCTGGAGGATTCTCTGGAGGAATTCCCGCAGGAATCCAAAGAGAAGTTTCTGGAGAAATCCATGCAGAGCTCTTGGAGAAATCATTAGAGAACTCCTGGAGAATTTCCTGTAGGAATCCCTGGAGGAGTTTCTGAAGCAATCTATGGAGGAATTCTTGAAAAAAATGCCCAAAGAAATTCCTGGAGAAATCCCTGGAGAAATCCTAGAAGAAATCCCTAGAGAAATTCTAAGAGAAATCTCTGGAAGAATTCCTGCAGAAATCCATGGAGGAATCCGCGGGGGAATCTCTGGAGAAATCTCTGAATAAATCCTTGAATGAATTCTTGGATTAATTCCTAGAGAAATTCCTGGAGGAATCCCTGGACAATTTCCTGGAGGAATTGCTGGAGGAGTTCTTGGAGGAATTCTTAGAGGAATGAATTCCTACAGAAATTCTAAGAGAAATCTTTGGAAGAACTCCTGCAGAAATCAATGGACGAAATCCTGGGAAAATCTCTGCAGGAATCACTAGAGAAATCCATGTAAAAAATCCTAAAGGATTTCTAGGAGAAATCCATGGAGGAATTTCTGGAGAAATCTATGGAGGAATGCTTGGAAAAATGCCCAGAGAAATTCCTGAAGGAATCCCTGGAAAATTACCTGGAGAAATCCCTGGAGGAACCCTTGGAGGTATTCCTAGAGAAAATCTAGGAGAAATCTCCGGGATAATTCGTACCGAAATCCTTGGTAGAATTCCTGGAGTAATCTCTGGAGAAATTCTTGGAAAATTCTTGGCGGAATCCCTAGATGAATTCTAAGGGAAACCTCTGGAGGAATTCCTGCAGAAATCCATAGAGAAATTCCTGGACGAATCTCTGGAGAAATTTTTGAAAAAATCCCAAGATAAATTCCTGGACGAATCTCTGGAGAAATTTTTGAAAAAATCCCAAGATAAATTCCTGGAGGAATCCTTAGAGGAATTCTAAGAGAAATCTCTAGAAGAATTCCTGCAGAAATCCATGGAAGAATTCCTAGGGGAATCTCTGGAGGAATCTCTGAAAAATCTCTGGTGGAATTCTTGAAAAAATCCCTAGACACATTCCTGGAGGAATCCTTGGATCATGTCCTGCAGGAATCTCTGGAGGAATCCCTAGAGAAATTCCTATAGGAATCCAAAGAGGAGTTTCTGGAGAAATCCATGGAGAATTCTTGGAAAAATCCCGGAGAATTTTCCGGGAGAAATCCCTGGAGGAATTTCTGAAGCAAACCACGGAGAAATTCTTGAAAACTTGCCCAAAGAAATACCTGGAGGAATCACTGGAAAATTTCCTGGAGAAATCCCAGGAGGAATCCCTGGGATTCCTACAGAAATTCATGAAGGAATTTCTGGAGGAATCTCTGGAGAAATCCCTGGAGGAATTCTTGAAAAAATACCTAGAGAAATACCTGGAAGAATCCTTGGAGGAATCTCTAGAAAAATTCTAAGGGAAATCTCTGGAAGAATTCCTGCGGAAATTCATTGAGGAATTCGTGGGGGAATCTCTGGAGGAATCTCTCGATAAATCCCTGAAGAAGTTCTTGGAAAAATCCCTAGAGAAATACCTGGAGGAATCCCTGGAGGAATTCTTGGAGGAATCCATAGAGGAATTCCTGGGGAAATCTCTTTAGGAATCTCTAGAGGAACCACTTAGAGGAATCCATGGAAAAATTCAAAATTTTATTTATTAACTAGTCTACAGATTCCGTTCAGCAGAAAATCTTCATGGATTGCTAAGAATCATCCTTAAAAGATTTCTCTGAAATAGCCTTCATAAATTTCTTCAAAAATGTCTTCTTTGATTTCTTCAAAAATTCATCCATGGATTCATTTGATTTGTTTTTTTACTCCAAGTATTCCTTTATTTTTTCTTTCATTCCTTCCAGTAAGTATTTTCCTTCAATTTAACCTGCCTCTTTCTAGTCCTGGCCACCGCACGCTACGGCTCTTGAAGATTTGGTTGAGCTTTTATTTATATCTGTATCACAGAACGGCTAGTGCAAGAAAAGAACTCAATATTATTTTTCTGTTTCTCTTCTTCCAGGTTTGTCATTGCTCCGTTTGGGCTCTAATTATGGACAACACTATCGTCATCGCCATTTGTCACGGTAATTTCCAGCCTGATTGTAGCAAAGCGATCGAGTTAAAATTTCTGCTAAACGAATCACACGATCAATACCACAAAATCAGTACAGTCTACCAACATGACACATCATTCGGCGCCTCCACTGGACAGAAATGTGTTGCCCTGTTTCTGGATGTTTGCAAAGACAGTAGCGCTGTTGAACATTTCTGCAACGTTTTCTCTATCTGTAAGGAATTGTCCAGCAACGTTATTGATCAAAAATGTATAAGCTACTCAAATTGCAGAACAATGGACTTTATGATCTTCTCTGAGCAAATTCATTTAGCCAGTTTCCTTTGACAATTTTCTTTCAAAATCAGGAGTTCTGTAAAGATTCCAATTTAAAAAACATATCGAAATAATTTCGTATAAAAAATCCCGAATCAATTTTCAAAGGAATAATCTGAGAAATTTCAATAAAACTGCCAAAGGAGTTTCCAAAGAATTTTTTGAAGAAATTTGCAAAAAAAAACTATCAAAGAAATGAACAAATAAATTACAGAAGGAATTGTTAATAGAATTTTCAATGGATTTCACAAAAAAGCTTAATAAATTTCTTGCCAGATAACATTTTAAAAGAGTAAAAGAAGAAATTTTCAACGAAATTACGGAAGAAATTGAATTTAAAAGCAATTACAGTCAAATAAATTTCTGTAGGTATACTCGAAGAATATATCGAAGGAATTTTAGATGCGATTCCCATAGGAATTGAGAAAGAGATTTTCAAAAGAAATTTCCAAACCTTTTTTCATAAATTCCCGAAGGAAATTCTCATCCGAAGAAGTTTCAACAATAATTGGTTGAACATTTTTTTCTGGTAATTATCGAATCAATTCCCAGTTGAGTTAAAAAAAGGATTTGCTGTAGACATTTCAAATGAAGCTGCGGGATGTGTTTCCTGAGAAATGCCCAAAATAATGGGCCAAGAAATTCAAAAAGAAATTTTTGAGGCAAGCTACAAATAAATTGCTTCTAGAATTTCTATAAGCATCACTGAAAAGTCACCAAAAAGTACAAGAACTGGCAAGAATTTTGCAAGAATTTCAAAAGGAATTGTTGAAGGACTTTTCAAATGAATATCCGAAAGATTTCTCAAAGAATATGCCGAAATAATTTCCAATGAAATTGATTTAAAAGAAAAAATCAAAGTAACTAAAACATCTCGAAAAAAAACCTAATTAATCCACCTAGCGGGGATGACGCCTTTCTCGTGCCGTCGAAACCCCGTTTCAACAAAACTCAAGTAACATGTTGATGAATATCGGACTTTCATACTTTAACAAGAACACATTTCATGGCACCAAAATCATATAGTTTATCTGGATTTGGTTGTTTCAGCCTCAAAATCTTAAGAAAAAGTCGCTATCTTGAATTTTGACCAGCCATTTTGGATTCAAGTTCGCCATCTTGGATTTTCTGGTCGTTAGTTTTAGACTCCGGACCGGACATCTTCTACATATACCCATTGTAGGGCCTAAACCTTCGTTTACCAATCGCCATCTTGAATTTGGAGCCGCCATCTTGCATATTCTGGTCATAATTTAATTAACTCCCGTCATCTTCTCCATACCAAATATATTGCATGGCTTTATAGCATAAAACTCCATTTAATAGCCGCAATCTTAAATTCGGAACCATCATCTTGGATATTAGACCGCCATCTTGGATATTGTGGTCGTCATTTTTGGACTCCGGACATCTTCCTGATACCAAATATACCCAAATTGTATAGTTTTAGGGCCTAAAATTCCATTAAACAGCTGCCATCTTGAATTTGGAGCTGCCATCTCCGATATTCTGGTCACCATTTTTGGAGTCCAGGCTTCTTCCACATACCAAATATACACATATTACATGGACTAAGAGCCTAAAACTTTATTTAATAGATGCCATTTTGAATTTGAAGCCGCCATCTTGGATATTGGGAAGCTATTTTTGATGTTTTGATCATCATTTTTGGACTCCGGACATCTTCCCCATACCAAATTTACCTATATTGCATGGATTTGGGGCCTAAAATTCCATTCAAAATCCGCCATCTTTGATATTCAGGTTGTCATTGTTGGAGTCCAGGCTTCTTCCCCATACCAAATATACCCATATTGCATGGCATAAAATTATATTAAACAGCTGCCATCTTGAATATTAGGCTGCCAGATTGAATTTTGGGCCGAAATCATGGAATTTCTGGTCTCGAATGTTTATTTCCGCACAAAATTCCTCAACTATGCTAAAGGTTACAATAAATAGCCACAGTTTGATGTGTCGCATGGGGGCTTGGTTCAGTTTTATATACGATCAGTTCTATCGGTAGTGGTTCAGATCACTGAAATGGTCATATCTCCGGAACGTCTTGACCGATCCGGACCATTTTTAATAGCAAACAATGCGATAAAATTCCGGTTCGATTCAAGCTATAATTAAAAAAAAAATGGCCAATATTAAGTGCCTTAAAAGTGAGTATACTTTTTTGCGCATAGACATACATACATACACACATACAGACATCATCTCAATTCGTCGAACTGAGTTGATTGGTATATGTGACTTGTCCCTCCGAGCCTTCCATCGAAAATTCGTCTTTTAAGTGAACATATAGCCTTTCAGTACACTTTGGTGTACGAAGAAGGCAAAAAGTTTAAGAAATTCCTGGAAAATTTTCAAAGAAAATTCAATACAAATTTCCGACTGAAATTCTATAAGTCATAGCCGAGTAAATTTCCCAAAAGAATTGCCTGAGAAATATTATCCCCAATATCAAACTCGATTTATTTTTGAGTTGGTTTCTTGTAAAGGTGCCATTAGACTGTAAGTCATTATGACAAATATTTTCCATTCAAGCCAGCTACTTCGTTTTGCGATAGCAACACTATCAACAGACAGCTGGCACCGCAATGGAAATGCATTGTCTCTTGTACTGGCAGAAATCACAACCGGAATGCTTCTTGATACAGTTCTACCCGAACTTGATATAAAGCCTGTATCCGCAATAATCGGGACACAGAAACATGGCTGAAACTCTGCAATAGATACATTAAAATTGCTTAAATGCTGCTCGATAATATCTTAAGTATTGTTCATTTCACCTGCAAAATTTCATGTGAATCAGTCAAGTACCTTTTGTTGTAGCAATGAAACAGTAGAACACGAGCAATTGAATTTTGTACAGCCCCTGGTTTAGCTTGTCAGCGCTGTAACTTTTGAATTTGATAAACGAAATGGGTGAAATTTTGAACACAAACCTCTCAATCTACTGTACTTGCATAGGCAAAATTTCAAAAAAATCGATGCACTACCAACAATTTTATAGTCGAAACATATATTGCGGGGGCCATATAGCCGAGGCGGTAAACGCACGGGTATTCAGTATGACCATGCTGAGGGTAACGGGTTCGATTCCCGGTCGGTCCAGGATCTTTTCGTAAAGGAAATTTCCTTGATTTCCTTGGGCATAGAGTATCTTCGTGCCTGCCACACGATATACACATGCAAAATGGTCATTGGCAGAGGAAGCTCTCAGTTAAAAACTGTGGAAGTGCTCATTGAACACTAAGCTGAGAAGCAGGCTTTGTCCCAGTGAGGACGTTACGCCAAGAAGAAGAAGAAGATATATTGCGGCTCACCGTGATTTTAGCCCTTCAGACAACAATTAGTGAGCACCCCTTATTGCTTCGATTGTATTGTTGAAAGTACTACACCAATATTCATCAAATTTTGCAGGCATAATATACACATAATCAACTAGCTTCTGTGAAAATTTCATGAAAATTGGTCGAGACATTCAAAGGTTATGAATTGGCAAACATCGCACATAAAAAACATGAAACATTTTCACTAACACTATCCTCTATCAACACCAGTAACTTTCAATCCAATTGATAAAAGTTGAAGAAATTTTGCAACAAAGCGTCTCTATAAGTATCATAACTGCTCACGAAGTTTCATAATTATCCTCACACTTTGAATTGTAGCGGAAAAGAACCATCTAGTATGCGAATGAAAATTGGTGATAATTGTACAAAGTCTTAAAAACCACGTATGTTTGTTTCTCATTTACAGTTAAAAGTAATGCATCGATTTTTATGAAATTTTGCACAAATAATAAACATACATCAAAGAGTTCTCAGTTAACTTTTGGTCAATTTTTATTGATTCAGTACAGAGTTACTGCCGTACTTCTGTGTCCCGATTATTGCGGATACATGCTTTAGTCATTCGTGTTTTGAAGAAGTACGTCGATGATTTCTTCCCGGTGTTGAAGGTCGATGAAGTGGAGAGGGTTCTAGAAACTTTCACATTTCCCGAGCAGAAGAGAATATCAACAGCATAATAAAGAGTATTATTTTGACATAATAACTGTATAATGGAATCAGTAACTTTTATGTTATTAACATATCTTATTTTGTTATAAACTTGTCTGTCATAAGCGGCAAAATAACAAAAATCATAACATAAAAATGTTCCTGGAAGACCAACTTAATAACATGTGTTGTTAGGTTTAATAACAACTTAATAACAATGATTCTTGCAGTGAATTTGATAACATGTTCTTGTTGTGTTACAGTTCAACACATATTTGCATATTTTTAAGAGTAGAATAATAATTAGACTTGATCTACAACAAAGTATGTTATTGAAATGTTATTTGGTGGATGAGTTTCAAAAACTTGATCATAACAAAATAAGATTGCCAAAATAAGAATAATAACAAATTATGATATAAAAACAGGCTATATGATTCTGTTGTTATGGATTTGATATTCTCCTCTGCTCGGGTTTTGGCTCAGTCGGTCATAGAATAAAGATACAGAATGTCGATCTTGACTAGTTTGTATAAAATTGGGCTTTCTCTGCTATTTTTATGAACACAGTAAGTATAAACACCATTAACCTCAGTACGATTCCCGGTCGGTCCAGGAACTTCTCGTGAAGGAAATTTCCTTGAGTTTCATCGGCAAAGAGTATCTTCGTGCATACCACAAGATATACACATGCAAAAAACGATCATTGAGAGAGCTAGCTCTCAGTTAATAACTGTGGAAGTGCTCATAGAACACAAAGCAGAAAAGCAGACTTTGTTCAAGTAGGGACGATGCACTAAGAAAAAGAAGAATGTATTGAGAAATAAAGTTTTAAAATTGAAAAAAAAATAGTTCAATAATTGTTTTGATTTGAAATTTCAGTTATTAACTTCCAATCTGATGGAAACTCATGGTTAAAATTTGAACGCATTTAATTCACGTCTAAAAAAGTTGTATACATTTGAATAAAACTAATAGGGTAATTCGCGCATTTTTGGCAGTTCTGTCATGTTTTTTTAAACCTGTTGATCTCAAAGTTAGCTACAAATCTGTGCCAACCATGTTGAATTATTCGACCAAGTTTCAGGCAATTCGACAGACGAAAACCCATGTTACCTATCTTCTTGACTCTTTGACTGGCTTACTAAAAGAAATCGTCAGATTGATTTTCATTTTCTTCGTAAAATATTATTGGACCTACAATCTACACTATTTTCAAAAACTGGTCAAATTATTAAAATGTCAATATGATTCTTGAAAGTCGCTATCATGCTACGTGTCTGAGGTGATGTGAAAATGACCTGAAATAGGGTATAAGTCTACCTCGTCATATGCGCTAATTCCCGTCATATCAGACAAAAAAGCCGATTATTACATATATTCAAACTTACCTTTGCCAATGGCTCATCAGATGGAAGCAAAAGAATCTAGACATTCTAGACTATCAATAACAACCTCATTGCACTGGAAATCGAATAATTACGCAAAATTTCATGCATAAATTTCACTCAACTTACCAGTTGACATTTTTTGTCATTTTGGGTATGCCAATGACCACCTGCTCCAAAGCAGCTGCTAGCAGAGTTGTTCTTCATCACCGTTCAGTTTGCACTTTGCCAGATTCACTTGTTAATCCAACCTCCAATTCAGAATCTGCAAAGCTCTGTGGTACTTCAAAGATGGGTTTCACTGCTACAAAATTCAGCAAAAATTGTTCAATTAATCGAATTCATTGCATTTTCCCGTCGGTAAAATGTTTGGCTTTATAGTAGGCACTACATTTGTTAAGTTTGTATAGAAGGCTTTGGTTTGAATAGGGTCATTCGATGTTAGTCATTAATTCTCGAGACGCCAAATAAAGTAGGCGCTTCTATTAAAACAATCACATCTACAATAAGCATGAATGTGAAATGAAATATGTTGGTCCATCTCAATTTAAAACTTTCTGCTCAAACGTACTTTCAACACATTATTTGATTTGGATTGCGAAGAATTTGATCGACTTTTAGGACTAACACCTACGGGCTAATCATAAGTTTTGATCATCATGTGTACCATAGTGTCACGTAGAAGGTTTGTCGGGAATTGAATTCAGGTTGTGCTCGAAATAAACGTGGACTTGACGGAAACAGAATACGAGGGACAATTATTCAATTTTATTACTTCAAGGAAATTGTAACTCTTGCACAATATTTTTGAAATGATATGGAAGCTAACCTATATAGGGGAACTTACGTATTTTCGGCAGTTTTGCTCTCTTCGTCATGGGGGGTTTTTTGAAACCTGTTGAATCCAGAGTTGGACTCCGCAGAACTCTACGATCGAATAAAGTTCGCCGTAACACGAAGTTATTTATCTACAAAACGCTGTTTAGACCGGTCGTCCTCTATGGGCACGAAACATGGACCCTACGTGCAGAGGACTAACGCGCCCTTGAAGTTTTCGAACGGAAGGTGTTGCGTACCATCTACGGCGGAGTGCAGATGGAAGACGGGACTTGGAGAAGGCGAATGAAGCACGAGCTGCATCAGCTGCTGAGAGAACCAACCATCGTCAATACCGCGAAAATCGGGAGGCTACGGTGGGCGGATCACGTCATCAGGATGTCGGATAGCAACCCGACTAAAATGGTTCTCGAGAGTCATCCGACCGGTACAAGAAGACGTGAAGCGCAGCGAGCTAGGTGGGTCGACCAAGTGGAGGACGATCTGCGGACCCTACGCAGAGTGCGGAACTGAAGACAAACAGCCATGGACCGAGTGGAATGGAGGCGGCTACTATGTACAGCAGAGGCCACCCCGGCCTTAGCCTGATCGGTAAGGTAAGTATGAATCCAGAGTTGGTCCCAAATCCTTCCCAACCAAGCTGAATTATATGGCCAAGTTTCAGGCAATTCGGCCGAAAAAAATACCCCATGACGAAGAGAACAAACCTGCCGATAATACCCTTTGTCACCCTATTAGTAAATTATATCAAATTGGCCAAGAGGCGCTAGGCAAGGATCAAGAATCAATTTGATCAGAATTGGTCGGTACTTACATAGAGCGGAATAAGATAAAAACCCTATACATTTCAAATTATGAATTGCATATGTAAAAGAAGGAATAGTTAGATAAAGCTCAAAAGGTATTGATATTTTTAATAGTTATTTATGTAACGAGTTGCAAAAAGTTGATTTTTTCAGCACGAGTCGTACATTTATTCAACGAGGCATTGCAAAATTTTATGCAATGATTTTTTCATAATGCAACTCATTTGAGTTGCATAATGTTCATAATGCAACTAAAATGAGTTGCATTATGAACTTTATACAACTATTTTTCATTATGCAACTCGTTTCAGTTGCATAATGAACCAGTACGGAAAAAATGGTCATTATGATACCAAAATGAGTAAGATAAAATATAAATTATGATACGGAATTGCATAAAATATTTAATTTAACTTTTTCTATTCAAATTAACTTTGCTGAGTTGATTCAGTCAAAGGTAGTTGAACTCCGCAAAAAAGCCCGGAGATTGCCAACCACGAACCAACTGCAATCGTCAAATTGCAGCACCGCTAAAAAAGAGCGTACCACTAATAAATACCATCCGGTCACCGCATCGCGTAGATTTCCGGCGCCACGGCACCGGCAGCAGCACAGAAGAGCACAAACCGACACGTGAGACGAATGCTTAATTACAAATGATGTACACCAGCATTGGCACTGCACTGCTTAGCTGCTAGAAAGCTAGAGCGAGAGATGATGGAGGGCAACATAGATACGAAAAAAAAATTGACCGAACCGAGGAGAAATCTAGCTTTCATCCAACTTCCTCCAACGCCGGATTGATCGGCGCCGAACCGACCGACAGGTATCTAGGTGCACAGGTTCAGCTACACACGAACGAACATCGAAAGTAATGATAAATTCAGAAAAGTCCGAAGTCCGCCATGTGCCTACTGCTAACGCTGCAACACAACATCCACACTCCAGAGCATCATCAATAACGGTCCCTCCGGTGCGGTGTATGATTCGTCCCGAGTCCAAAGAGTCCGACGACGCCGGACGGAGGAACCGACAAAAGTTTATTTTCCACTCCCCGTCTATCCGACTCTACACACTGCGCCCCAAGGCAAGAAGCTGAAAAACTTACGCACATCGTTCCAAATTACCATCTTGTTTTCAATTGACTGAATCTGGTGCCGGGGTTTCCTTCATCGTCGTCGTCCGGCCGCCTAGCATAGACCTCTCCGAACGACTCAACCGAACTGGAAGCAGCTGCTTCAAGTAGAGAGAATTCTAGGAAACCCAAGGAACCGATCCGTGGCAGGCAGGGTGGGTTATAATCATAGTCATAGACTACCTACTGCACTCCGGTATCATGTGGATGGATGAGGCAAAAAAAATGCGAAAAAAAGGGGAGACGATCAGAGGGGTAGTAGGATCATTTTCCTGGTTGAAATTTTTCGTTATACTCATCGAACGACGATGGTGCTCATCGACCATCTGGAGACAGCCAAACGCGAATGTAAACCCTTCATCTCAGGCGGAAAGTGGACCACAAAAACTTGAATGAGATGTTGTTCATGCGTTGGATTTTATAATTCATTTACTTTTACTTACATTCAGCCCAGTGCACACACAGTGTTGCAGGGGGCCGAGTTGAAAGATCTCCATCCTGGGCTATTGCCCGCCATCACCTTATTAACTTGTAGCCAGGTCAAATTTCTGTCAACTTTCTGTACTTCTTAGTTGAGTCTGCGCCATCTTGAGCATCTGGATCAGATCTGGATATCTGATGTGATGTCCTGCTGGGTTCCAATCTAACGCTTAGTTAAAGATTTAGTTCCCGCCCCTGCGTAGAGTTGGGCTAGTACACCTCCACTCTCTCCCGAATATCAATCGCTACCGGCTTTTGATGACATTAACGATGGAGCTCCACGTTGGAGATCCAATTATGAGGCCACCATGTACGAATTATATACCGCAGGCATCTATTGATGAAGACCTGCAGCCGTGCAGTGTGCTCCATTGATACACGCCAGGTTTTACTGTCGGATTTTGGTGCGTCGACTAATCTGATTATTTTTCCATACATTTCGTAAACTCGCAAAAGCAGCCTTCGCATTCTTGATCAGTGCACCCTTATCGATCTTGGTGTTACCATCGACCGCAATTTGGCTCCTAAGATATTGGAATTTTGGTCAGCTACCGTGAAACTGGAAGTGTTGATCGTGTTTACACCTAACGATTAGGTCTTGTTGACGTTGATGGCAAGACCTGCCGCCGAGGAGTGACCGGCAAGACCATCGAACCGATGAGGAACAATAGCGGTGATAGTATACAATTTTGCCTCACTCCAGCAACGACCCGGATGGGATCGGACAAAACACCGTTGTGCAGTATTCTGCACGAAAATGCCCTGTACTGTGCTTCAATGAGGCCGATGATTTTATCAGGGACTTTGCGCCTTTGCGCCTGAGAGCTTCACACATATTTTCGTGATCCAAAATGTACTGTCAAAAACTGTAGTTTGCATGATAATCGTGGGTGTATGGTCTTGACTATCATGCAACAAAAACATTCACGTATGACCAGATGAAATATTCATGGGTGACTGTGACATTTTTTTAATCACGGCAAAAAATGTAGTGGATTGGCAAATTGAGTGAACTAATGGAATCCCAGTGGTTCCGAAAACTGCGAACGGGACATGCGTATAACTTAGGAACCGGAAGTGTGAAGAAGCGGAGACAAAGATTTTCGGATTGTGTGTTCCGAGTGTCATAACCACCAATGGAGCAGGGAAGCAAAAGTCAGTGGCTGCCAACTGAATAGTTACGGCCCACGTCTAACAGATCAAAAAGACTCATGCCATACGGTTATTTTGGACCTGGCTAATTGAGTTGATGTTGAAACCCGATATCCTAGGCCATTTTGGAATTGAATATGGCGCTTGGAGTTTCGGGGAAAATATAGCGACACTACTGAGGGTTTCCGCCATCCTCAAAAACGCCTCTGTAACGCCCTTGAAATCAAATCCGCTGAAAATGCTTCTTGAAATGCCTCCGAAATCTACATTGAACCCCTGAAACCTCATTTAACGCACCTTAGATCCTGCAAAGCCCCCAAAAACGCCATATAACGCCACCGTAACGTTTCTGAAATCCGCCGAAAATGCTCTGAAGCTCTTTGGAATGCCTACAAAATCCCCCTAAAACCCCCAGAAGCCCCATGTAACGCACCTCAGACCCTCCGAAGCCCTAGAAAATGCCATGTAACGCCTCCGTAACGTTTCTGAAACCCGCTGAAAATGCTCTGAAGCTCTTTGGAATGCCTCCAAAATCCCCCTAAAACCCCCAGAAGCCCCATGTAACGCACCTCAGACCCTCCGAAACCCCAGAAAACGCCATGTGACGCCTCCATAACGTTTCTGAAATCTGCCGAAAATGCTCTGAAGCTCTTTGGAATGCCTTCAAAATCCCCCTAAAACCCCCAGAAACCCCATGTAACGCACATCAGACCCTCCGAAACCTCCAAAAACGCCATGTAACGCCTCCGCAACTTTTCTGAAATCCGCTGAAAATGCTCTCCAATGCAATGCTCCAAAATCCCCCTAAAACCCCCAGAAATCCCATGTAACGCACTTTATATCCTCCGTAACCCTCAAAAATGCCATGTAACGCCTCCGTAACGTTTCTGAAATCTGCCGAAAATCCTCTGAAACTTCCTAAAAAACCTCCGAAATCTTCCTTAACTACCCCCCTTCCCCCTCAGACCCCTAGTAACGCTCCTGACACCCTCTAGCACGAGTTATCCGCATTTTTCTTTCGCAGTTTTCGGAACCACTGGAACTTCAGCTCTACATTTCAAAACTGTCATTTCGTACTCCCATCATCTTGATTTATGTTACATTCATGGTAGACGACATTCATGCATCGACGGCAGCATGAATGTAGTGTGTGACGGTAGTATGCAACATTAGTCATGACGGTAAAGGCGTTGCGACGATAATGAAAAAAAAAAGTACTATACGGTTCACTGGTTCCAAGATTATGCGGAGCGTGACAATAGCGTCCACACAGGATCGTCTGACACGAAATCCTGCGTACTGCCATCGGAGAGTTGCGTCAATCTTCTCCTGTGTCCGATTAAGGATCACTTTGCAGAGAACTTTGAGAACGATACACAGCAACTTGATGCCCCACCAACTATCATACACAGTCAGGTCACCCTCAGCTCCGGATTCCAGAAAATTTCAAAAAAGGTTCGGACACGATCTGAGAAATTACGGATGAGATTCACGAGGTTTCACGATTGTTCAAAGTGATTTCAGGATTATGTCATGAAACTTCACGAGAGTTTCATGGCAGATTAGAGGTAGGGTATTTATGCAACGCCCTAACATCCTTGAAGTTTCCTTCGTGAAGCCCCCTGGAACTACTGTAAAACATTACCATTAAACTTTCTGAAACCTCCTTGGGAAGGTTTCGCTGAAATTCTTCTGAACACTTTTTTTATCTGTATTAACCAGATTTTTAGCCCTAGGCTCGGGATCCACGCTTTACTTCCCTTCCGAAGGAAGCACTCACATTTAGCGAGTTTGTAGGGAGTGGGATTCGATCCCAGGTCCTTGACGTGATTGTCAAGTATTGTAACCATCACACCAGGTCCGCTCCCACTGAAAACTATCTTAAACATCTGGAAGTCACATTTGATCGACTTTTGAAACACTCTTAAATCGCTCAAATCGTGCTTAGTACCATAGTTTTGACTTCTGCAGAACTCCTTTCTAACCAGACGTCTTTATTCGATAGAAATATGTGTGTGTGTGTGTGTGTGTGTGTGTGATCCAACTAACCCCCACTGTCCGGCAGTGATATTATGGAAAAAAGATTTCTGCAATACCATATTGATGCTACTGCAAAAGGCTTTAGTCCGGGAGTTAGAAGGTGATAGCTCTATTGCAGATTTAGAGACCCATTTCAGAATGGCTGGAGAGACACGTCCATTCAGAAGTCACTTTCACTTACAATAAGCCCCGCATGTGTGCATTACCGTTATCAAATGGAAAATGATACTGCAAACACACTTCCTGATTCAAAGATAATCTTCGAAACTGGCACGTATTTAATTCAATTTGTTGTACAATCAATGATCAGAACAATCTCACCGAAAAACATCCAAGGTAGCGCTGCCATCACCATGGTAACGTATTCACGCCGCAGTCAGGCTTACTCCTCCTCTCGCACAGTCAGGTCACTCCTCGTCTCACCACCTTCGCGCACGCAATCAGTCATCATTAGAACACACGTAACTTTATCTCTTTCAAAATTATGGGCATGAGGCTACATTATTTGATTCTAGAACTCTCTAAACACTGATGGCGTGGTGTATTAGCCGAAACCGTAGAAAACCCCGAAAAAAAAAACAGAACAAACACTCCAAACATAAAAAGCTGTCGGTTGGCAAAACGCGGAATAGGCTAATTTTTCGACACTCCCGATAGGAATTCCGGCACCGCGTGCGTTATCCGACCTGCTTGCAGCGGCATGCAATCACACACAAGACAATAAAACGCCTTCGGATGGCGTAGCGCTACCAATCATATCACGATTTGTCGGTCAAAAGCTTCAGCAACATGGAATTAATTTTGAAAATATTTCTTTATAATTCTTCACAATTCTTCCCAAAACCACGAATCACTGTACAATTCACCACATAACACAAAAAACTCTTTCACACGCGGATACGGATGGCGTAGCACCGGCCAAACCGTCAGCATAATCGCGAAGAAAAAAAACGAACAAGCGGACGCGAAAGAATTTGTGACGAGCAGCTCTAAACACGTCTGCACGCGGCAACGCCTACTGCGCTTCTTCGTCTTTATTCGATAGAAATATGTTGCCATTTTTTCGGACAGATGTGTCGAGACAGAAATATCTTTTCCCTTTTACTAAGAAGGCAGTGGCGAATTTTCTGTAGCGTTACCTCTCTCTAGTAAAAAAAAGGGCCATACATTCCTGTCTAGTGGAGACGCAGTAAATACGAGAAAACATGCAGGAAACTATTCAAGGGGGTTTTCAGGGAGGTACCTAGTGGTCTCAGGGGCGTTCCAGGGAATCACAGGGCATATCAAGGGAGACTTGGAGGACTCCAAAGCGTTTCAGGGGTCTCAGAGAGCTTTGGGTGGGTCTCTGGGGCACTTCTGGGGTTCTCGGGGCGTTCCAGGGGTAACTGGAGGTCTCAAGGGCTTTTCATGAGACTTTAGGGGGTTTCAGGAAGTCTCTGGGGGCGCTTCAAAGGCGTTTCAGAAGCATTTTAGGTGGGACCGTTGTTGGAGCGTTTCAGAGGATCCAAGGGTGTTTCATGAAGAATATTTGGAATTCTCAGGACCGTTTCTGGATGTCTCAGAGAGTCTCTGGGGCGTTTTAGGGGGTCCTATGGCGTTTCAGGGAACCGTAGGTGTGTATTTAGTGGTCTCAGGGGCGTTTCATGAGGTCTCAGTGAGAAACCAGGAGGACTCAAACGGCGTTTCAGGCCTCAGTTTTCTCCTGTAACCCATACTATTGAACACGGACGAACCGACATGACAGTGGTGATTCGAAGCGCGTTTCTTTTGTCAAATCAACGCCAACGCCAACCTTTTCCAATATTAAAACACGGGGTTTTGGGGTCAAGCTATCAAGTCAACGCGAACCGTTGTATCCTTACTTCATTTTTAAAAGTTTCCGAATCATATGCTGACAAACTTCCCCGGTTACACCGGAAAACTTTTAAAAGATTAACCTTAATGGCTAATGGCTTCGATCTCTACCCCCTTTATACTCTGAGTGGAAAAAGACCGATATAGCCATGAAATGATTAAGTTATAAATAAAATACGGTCGATAAATCAGAATATGATGTACGAGAAAACATTCCAAAAAATATCCAAGGCACCCAAGGAGGTTCCAGAAGGGTACCTGGAGAACTCAGAAGTGTTTCGGAGGATTTCAGGGGCTTTTCAAGAAGTACCAGATGTGTTTCAGAGAGTCCAAGGGCGTTTCGGGGTAGGTGGGGGGCGTGAGGAAACCGGTATGTTAACAGATAAATCTGCACATGTGTGTTGGACGTTGAATTTACTTGTTCAACATCATTGAGACAAGACATAATCATCAATAGTACGCCACAATACTCGGTTTGTGGCTGCCACCCTCAATCCTCAGTCACGCCCAATGCTCGCCAGGTAGCGCTCCACCTGGTCCGCCCATCGTGCTCTCTGCGCTCCACACCTTCTTGTGCCAACCGGATCAGTTGCAAACACCAGCTTTGCAGGGTTGTTGTCCGGCATTCTTGCAACATGCCCTGCCCACCATATCCTTCCGGCTTTGGCCACCTTCTGGATGCCGAAGATCGTCTTTAGCACGCGTCGCTCGAAAACTCCGAGTGCTTGCCCGTAGAGGACCACATGGTGCATTTGGTGCGTGGGTGAATCTTTTTCGACCGCAGTTTCTTCTGGAGCCCGTAGTAGGCCCGACTTCCGCTGATGATGCGCCTCCGAATTTCACGGCTCACGTTGTTGTCAGCCGTCAGTAAGGATCCGAGGTAGACGAATCCCTCCACCACCTCGAAAGTATTCCCGTCTATCGTAACATTACTACCTGAACGGATCCGGTCGTGTTCGGTTCCGCCTACCAGCATGTACTTTGTTTTTGAGGCATTCACCACCAGTCCGACCTTTGCTGCTTCGCGTTTCAGGCGGGTGTACACTGTAGAGTGGGTCATCGTTTATATGGAAAAATAAGAAATTCAATGGTATCCCATCAGATCAAAGCTTTTTCGATCCCATTTCAGGACCCAAATAAGTGTGCAAAATTTGGGCTCGATCGGTTCCCAAGCAACACACATGTTATAATAGAGTTACGACAGCGCAAGTTTTGGTTGTAGAGAAGTTTATTTTACGTAATTCTAACATTGTGTTGAAATAACGTAAAATAAACTTCTATACAGCCAAAACTTGCGCTGTCGTAACTTTTATATAACATGTGTGTTGCTTGGGTTATGTCTACGTTTTGCGCATCGCGTTTGAAGTTTGTATGGGGTTTTACATGGAAAAACACACTTTTTTGCATTTTTCTCATAACAAGCTCATTTTTTTCTAAAACCGTGTAACCGTTAAAGTAAAAACATAGCCTAGAGTGTCTTGAAAAACTTTGTCGAAGACCGCGAAGTGATGTGATGCTTATGGAAAAAGTTATAGCGTTGGCATTGCTTGGCGAAAAAGCATGATTTTGTTGCTATTGTTATTCCTTCACATGTTAAAACATAAACACATGCATGCGGTTCGTTGGTTATAACTCTTTTCACAAGCATCGGATCGCTTTGCGGTCTTGAACAAAGTTTTTCAGAACATCCTAGGCTATCATTTTACAGTATCGGTTAAAAAGTTTCAGACAAACTTTTTCAACTTATGGCTAAAATGCAAAAAAGTATGTTTTCCCATACAAAATCCCATACAAATTTCAATTGCAATGCGCAAAGTGTAGACGCAACCGATCGTGCTCAAATTTTGCACAGATACTCAGGACCCGAAACGGAACCAAAAAAGCTTTGATCTGAGAAAACGGTTCCGATGACCCACACTAGTGTAAAGCTCTGCCACCGTTCCAAATGTTCTGGCAATAATGTCCATGTCGTCCGCAAAACACACAAATTGACCGGATTTTGTGAAAATCGTTCCCCGGCTGTTGAGCCCGGCTCGTAGCATCACACCTTCCAGAGCGATGATGAAGAGTAGGAATGAGAATCCATCACCTTGTCGCAGTCCCCGGCGAGATTCGAATGAACTTGATAATCCACCCGAAACCCTTAGACAGTTTTGCACACCGTCCATCGTTGCTTTAATCAGTCTAATCAACTTCCGAGGGAAGCCGTATTCGTCCATGATTCTCCATAGCTCTGCTCGGTCGATACTGTCGTATGCCGCCTTGAAGTCGATGAACAGCTGATGCGTTGGGACCTGGTATTAACGGCATCTCTGGAGGATTTGCCGTACGGTGAAGATCTGGTCCGTTGTCGATCGGCCCTCGATGAAGCCGGCTTGATAACTTGCCACGAACTCATTCGTTTTAGGTGACAGACCACGGAAGATGATCTGGGATAGCACTTTGTAGGCAGCATTCAAAACAGTGATCGCTCTGAAGTTCTCACATTCCAAATGGTCGCCTTTCTTGTGAATGGGGCAGATTACCCCTTCCTTGCACTCCTCCGGTAGCTGTTCGGTTTCCCAGATCCTGACTATCAGCCGATGCAGACAGGTGGCCAACTTTTCTGGGCCCATTTTGATGAGTTCAGCTGCGATACCATCCTTACCAGCTGCTTTGTTGGTTTTGAGCTGGTGAATGGCATCCTTAACTTCCCCCAGCGTGGGAGTTGGTTCATTTCCGTCCTCCGCTGCACTGGCGTCGTCGTTTCCTCCGTTGCCGTGGGCTCCCGTGCCTACGTTCTCCACGCCGTTCAGGTGCTGATCGAAGTGCTGCTTCCACCTTTCGATCACCTCACGTCCGCCCGTCAAGAGGCCTTTGTCTTTATCCCCACATATTTCGGCTCGCGGCACGAAGCCGTTACGGGATGCGTTGAGCTTCTGATTGAACTTCCGTGTTTCTTGGGAACGGCACAGCAGTTCCATTTCTTCTCACTTCGCTTCTTCCAGGTGGCGCTTTTTCCCCCGAAAGAGGCGGGTCTGCTGTTTCCGCTTCTGTTTGTATCGTTCCACGTTCTGTCGAGTCCCTTGCTGCAGCATTACCGTCCTCGCTGCGTTCTTCTCCGCCAAACCATTCGTTTCGTCGATTCCGTTCCACGTACGATGGTGCTCTCGGCTGCGTCGTTGATGGCTGCTTTTACTGTGCTCCAGTCCTATAAAGGGGCCTCATTTAGCTCGCCCTCGTCTGGCAACGCGGCCTCAAGATTCTGCGCGTATGCTGAGGTGACATCCGGTTGCTTCAATCGCTCTAGGGTGTACCGAGGTGGTCGCCGGTACCGTACATTGTTGATGACGGAGAGTTTTGGGCGCAGTTTGATCATCACCAGATAGTGGTCGGAGTCAATGTTGGCGCCACGATAGGTCCTGATGTCGCTAATGTCGGAGAAGTGCCGTCCGTCAATCAGAACGTGGTCGATTTGAGTTTCCGTCTGCTGTGGTGATCTCCAGGTGTAACGATAAGGGAGGCTGTGTTGGAAAAAGGTGCTACGTATGGCCATATTTTTGGAGGCGGCGAAATCAATGAGTCGTAGGCCGTTTTCGATCGTCTGCTGGTGAGCGCTGAATTCCTCCTCCTGGCCTACCTGAACGTTCAAATCTCCTATGATGATCTTGACGTCGTGGCTTGGGTAGCGATCGTACTCGCGTTCGAGCTGCGCGTAAAATGCGTCCTTGTCATCAGCAGTGCTTTCGGAGTGTGGGCTGTGCACGTTTATTATACTGAAGTTGAAGAATCGGCCCTTGATCCTCAACCTGCACATTCTTTCGTCGATCGGCCACCAACCGATCACGCGCCTCTGCATATCACCCATCACGATGAAAGCTGTTCCCAGCTCGCGTGTGTTGCCGCAGCTCTGGTAAATGGTATGATTACCTCTAAATGTTCACACCATGGATCCTGTCCAACACACCTCCAGCAGCGCTACGATGCCGAACCCGCGGTCCTTCAGTAGATCGGCGAGAATGCGGGTGCTCCCAATGAAGCTAAGAGATCGGCAGTTCCACGTACCGAGTTTCCAATTGCAAGTCCTTCTTGTTCGCTGGGGTTGTTGCCGTTAGTCTCTGTTCGTATTACAGGCGTTACAATGGTTTTTTTTACGGCTGGCTCGTAGGGCCTGACACCAACCCCCTACTTTCCGGAGGACCGTAGTGCACAGTTGAGCTTAGAGTCCTTCCCTGGCACTCGGACGTAGATCAGCCGCCCCTAACATGGGGATCAGACGCTGTTGTGAGCCGCTCCTCCTGGAGAACAGACGCTACGACCAAAGTTCCCACCGGGGTTGGTTACCCGATCTTCCCTAAGGTTGCTCATAGTTTCCGGCCGGTACCGCGAGGAGGTAGGGATAGGAGTTGCTGGGCAGTGGCTAGTAGATCACAATCGCATCTGAATTGCTCAGCATACCCAGCCTTTACCGTGCCTTGTGTTGGACGTTCTCTGAATGAAAATTGAGTAAAAAAAATGTGCTTGAATTTCATGGAAACTTCGATTTCCGATTTTGAAACTGAAAATATAGTGAAATTATACGTATTTATTTAGAACATGCAATCAGTGATCAAAACACCACAAATACAGTAGGACATCACCCTCTAAATAGAACACAAAACCCCCATCCAAAGAGATCAACGACCTCGTTCGAACAACCACGTTCACAAAAGTGCCCTTTATTATAACCAATCAACTTTACCTGAATTAACGACAGGATGTTGTTAGCTCATGTAAATGAAATCAATAGGGGAGACTGGGGAGACTTGATCCCTTTTTCTTAATTTACCTGAAACTTTAAGAAAAAACACAAAACTAGATCCGATTTCCGTACAAAATGGCAGGTAAACATCTATTGCAAGTTAATACACAACAGAAAGCCTTTAAAATATTGTTAAAGTTTTCAAAACTGTGTTTTTATGGAGGCATGTCTTATGATGTATTTTTCAAAAATGGGTGACACTTGATCCCCCTTTGAGCACATGGTTTATTTGAAAGGAAAATAATTCCAGAGTCTTCCCATTGATTTTCTTTTCGAGTTTTCTCGTATTTTCGATGAATATGGAGTGTTTGAAATTGTAAGATTTCCTTAAATATTTAAGGATATGCCGTATTTTCTAAATGGGGAGACTTGATCCCCTTTTCTTGGTTTGTACTAAAGTTATAATTTTCTGACACATTTTATCGTTGAATAAACTAGAATTCCAAGTAAATAGAGGCTCCCGAATAGAATTTTATTTTTCACATGTATAATGTGTGTGTAATCCTCGAGGGATCAAGTCTCCCCATGTCACTGTTGTGTATACTAAGCTGAATAAATTGAAATATGTTAACAACAACCTTATTTGGATAAATAAGTTTGAAAGTATTTTATTTAAACTATGTGCTGTAAAATTTTGACACGGTTTGGTTCAATTTTCACAAAGTTATTGAGATTTTTCGGAATCGCCTAAAAGATTTCTGAAGGACTGAGAACAAACCATAAGCCATTAAAAAATAATGCAATGTACAATCGAAATCACTTGTTGCCAAAACATAGTCGTTTGTCCAGGAGTAGTTTTGGAAAAATTATGCTAGAAGAAAAATGGTTTTGATTCCGAGCAAATATGGGGGGAACAAGTCTCCCCAGGGATCAAGTTTCCTCAGTCTCCCCTATTGCCAGCGATGAAAAAAATAACACACAGAAAAAAAGTAGAGTCCCCTCGAACCACCAAAGCTCTCCCCCTCCCCCTCACAAACTGCTGCCCTTCAGCCTGGTCGGCCACAAACCTAGAACTGGAATTGATACCAACCGACCGACCGAAGCCAATACATGAGAGCCTTGCCTATTCCTATCCCTTTGCACACGACGACGACGGGGCGGTGTGCCATTTTCGTACGCTCCATGACGAACCGACCGACCGTCGAACGCACGGTCCAATCTTTCATTACACTCGTTATCTCCTCCTAGAAACGACCCTTTTCTTCCGCGCCGCCCAACACCCCACCTCCACGGACTCATAGACACCTCAATCACGTACCGCGCACTTAATTTCGATCCAATTTCAATCATCATCATCAACAGCAGCAACAGTACAGCGGCAGCAGCATTGGCAGTACTATCGCGCATCGCCTTCACATTCGCACATACGCACATGTGTTCGTTCGGGCGATTTTTTTTTTCGCTTTTCCTGGACTTTACATTCTCGTCCCGTATCTAACCCCAACCTTAGTCCAAAGCCAAAGCGAGAAGAACAGAAGTTGCACAGAAGAGTTACCGGGGCGAACTTTGGGCAGAAATTCTTTTTTGTGGGTTTTCTTCTGCTATACTTTTAAATAAAGTGAATCCTTAGAACACCTTATATAGAAAAGCAACCATTTTCACAAAGCCGTCATCGATTTGGGAAACTTATTGATGGTACATGTTCCGAGGTTATGTTCAACAGCAAAACAGAGCTGAAAATTATTAGACCTCTCAGTTTACTGCTATTTGATGTGCAGTTTGTATGGGTTTTGATCAATTTTACGTTTGACCACTTTCGGTGGGACACCCGGAACCGATTCCGGTTGTCTCAAATATAGTCTCAGACTATGTTCTTTACAACTGTTCATCGGGTTACCTAAAAAATCGAAAATTCATCTGATCTGAGGCTATTTTCTTGCTAAACGTTAGGCAAATTTTGGAAAAAGCCGCGTCGCATGCATGATTTTGGTTCACTTCTATTTAATCACTTGTGATGGAACCGATTCCTAAATACTATTACTAGTTCTAGATGTGGCCTGAGTCTATTTTCTTGTTGACCGTTCATCAGATTATCAAAAACCCCGCTATAGTTTGTTTCCCTTCTATATATTACCACTTTTGGTGAGTTACACGTCACCAGTTCTGGAACACTACCGGTTTCCTCAAATATGGTCTGGGATTATTTGCTGGCTAAACATTTATCATGTTACTAAATAAGTCATCAATATATCACATGTACTGTTTTTCTTTTACATTTGACCATTTATGGCGGGACACCCGGAATCGGTTCCGTAACACATTGTGCCTATTTTCTTGCAACTGTTCATTATGCTACCAAAAAGCCGTGATTTGAGGTATCGCATACACGGGTTTGGTTTCACTTCCGGCCCGGAACCGGTTATGGAACACTACCGGTAGTCATTTAAATAGTCTGAGCCTTTTTGCTTGTTACCATTTTAGGTTATCAAAAAGCCTCGCTTTGCTGTATTGCATACATGGGTTTGGTTCTATTTTATATTTAGCCGCTTTTTAAGGGAAACCCGAAACTAGTTTTGACACTACTGGCCGTACCTTAATGTGGTCTTAGCATTCTTCCTTGATAACCGGTCATCAAGTTGTCGGAAAGGCCGTGATTTAATGTGCCGCATTGTTCACTTTTCTATACGGCCACTTCCGGCGGGACACTCGGAACCAGTTCCGAAACACTACCGGTTCAGATATAGTATGAGTCTTTTTTTATGCCAACCTTTCATTATCAAAAAAAACCGCGCTTTGATATGTCGCATGCATGGATTTGGTTCACTTTAATATTTGACAACTTCCAGCGGGACATCCGGAACCGGTTTCAAAACACTACCGGTTCAGACATGGTCTGAGGCTGTTGTCATGCTAACTGCTCGTCAGGTTATCGACAATGCCGCAATTTGATGTGCCGCATGCATGGGGGTCGATCACTTTTATATTTGGCCACTTTTGGCGGGACATCTGGAAACGGTTACGGAACACTACCGGTTCAGATATGGCTTGAGCCTTTTTTTATGCCAACCTTTTATTAGGTCATTAAAAAAGTCGCGCTTTAAAATATCGCATGCAAGGATTTGGTTCATTTTAATATTTGGCCACTTCCGGCGGGACATCCGGAACCGTTCCGGAACACTACAGGTTCAGATATGGACTGAGACTGTTTTCTTGCTAACTGTTCATCAGACTATCGAAAATGCCGCAGTTTGATGTGTCGCATGTATGTGTTTGTTACATTTTTATGTTTGGCCCCTTTCAAGGGTACTGGTCCGGAATACCTAAATGGCCATAACTCCTGAACGGCTGGATCGATCCGAACCATATTCAATAGGAAAGGGACCAGATTCCACCTCGAATGAATCGTCGGTCATTAAAATCGATCGAAGTTCACTGCCAAAAAGTGATGTGAGTTTTTTTTGTACATATACATACATACACAAACATACACATACACACACAGAGACATTACCTCAATTTGTCGAGCGTAATTGATTGGTATGTGTGACCCTCCGGGCCTTCCATCAAAAAGTCATTTTTAGAGTGAACATAAAGCCTTTCCAGTACACTTAGTGTACGAGAAAGGCAACAAATACACTACACAATGTCTTCATCCAGGGGCTGTACAGACTTAACATAACATAGACAACAGACGACATATACGGCACCCTGTGGATCAATGGAAAATTTTCCGTTCGACGAGAAGTTTTCTCCAACTGAAATGGGAATCGAACAAACACTACGTGGCTTACAATACACCTAAATGGCTGACGTCGCCAACCGTAAGGTCACGAAACCCCCGGATTTTGACGGTGTTTCAGGGGTCCCGGGGGTTCTTGAAGGCTTCCAAGGGGGTTTCAGTGATGTTTCAGAAGAGTTTCACGGGTTTGCGAAGGTGTTTCATGGATGTTTCAGGGTTTTAGGTGGTATCAGGTATTTATCTCCTGGAGCGCCCTTGAAACTCCATAGAACACCTTTGGAACATGCTGGAACGCCCCTGAAACATGTTGAAACCCCCTGGAACGCTCCTGAAACACCCTGAAATCCATTGAATCACCCTGGAACGTCTTTAAAATCCTATAGTGCGCTACTGGAATACCCTTGCGACTCCCTGAAGCCTAATGGCCCCCTAAAGCTTTATGAAAACACCTGGAACACTTCTTAACAACCCCAACCCCTCCCCCAAAAACTCCCATGAAAAGCCCCTGAAAACCACCTGGAACACCCTTGAAACTTCTTGGAACACCCCAATGGATCGGAAATTAAAACTCAAACAATTGGAACGCTCCTGGAACATTTTGAAACTCCCTGGATATACTCCAAACCTTCCTGGAACGCCCCTGAAACCCCCAGAAACCTGGTTAAACACCTTGGAACCTTGTAAATTCTCTGGGGCGCCTCTGGAACTCTTTGAAACCACGCCATGGGACGTCATAAAAGTCCCTGAAATTCCATAGAAACACCCTTGGAACGCCTCTCATGTATCCTTTAATTTCCGGGATCACCCCTGGAACTTCCTACAATGCCCCTGATACCCCTTGTGAACCCCTGTAAGGCTCTGAAATCCTCAGAAACAAGCTGGAATACCCTGGAAAGACCGTGAAACTGCATGGAACGCCCCCGAAACTCTCTGGAACATCCATAGAACGCATTTGGGATCCTAAAACCCCTGGAACACCCTGAAATCCCCTAGAATTCCCCTGAAATCATCCGAAAACCCTTGGAACGCTCCTGAAACCTCGTAAAATAGCCTGTAACACCTCTAATAATCTCAGGAATCTCCTGAAAAACCCCGCAGCCTCATGAAACTCCTCTGGACCGCCACTAAAACTTCGTGAATCAATATGAAACGCCCCTTAAACCCCTATGAACACTTCCGGAATTCCTGAAACTCCAGGAACACCCATGAAACCTTCTGGAATTCCCTGGAACATTTTAGAACGCCCCTAAAACCCCTGGTACATCCCTGGGATTCTTGTATAACCTCCTAAATCTCTCTGGAACGCCCATAAGCACAATAAAACTCCCATGAATCTTACTGGTACGACACTGAAACCCCTTGAAAACCCATGGAATGCTACTGAAAGCTCCGCAATACCTCTGGAACGCCCTTGACACCCTTTGAAACCTCTTTAAATTCCCCTAGAACGACCCTGAAATTACATGACCCTCTCGAACCCCGTCCCTGATTTTTTCCTGGAATGCTCATAGGAGCCCCTGACTGGTCCTGAAACGTCCCTGGTGCACCCCTGCATAATTAAAATTGGAAACAAAACTGCTGGTCATGCTCATTTGGGTAATATCAGTGTTCAACAATTTGATCATAATTGACCATTTTGACGATTTTGAGCTGAGCATATCAAAAAATTCTTCAGATTTCAAGCTTCAGCAGGAACTTTTTAAAGATTATTTTGACGATGATGAGAAAAATTACAATAAATCGGAGGAAATTTGGTCGATTTTAAAGCTCCATACCTTTTGTATGGGATGGAACATTGGTGAACAACTTTAAACTTCATTCACTTTAAACTGGGCTTTTGTCACTTACACTGCTTTGCTTCTAACCCCCTTATTTGCTTTCGGCTCCTTTGATACCTATCGTAATCTGAAATACCGAACAATTCAGCCAACGAATTCGATTTCTTGATATTTCTAGATAGTTATAATGGATATTAAAGTATTTTAGAATTATTTCAAAAGAAAAACAAAAAATCTTCATAAGAGCATAAGAGCATAAGAGCAGACATCCGGGCAGTTCTCCAGCTGAATTTTGGAGCAAAATCGTATGCATTCCTAGAGAAAATACATTCAGCAGACTTTAGATTCGCCGTACAGGAACAGAATTCTGCGTCGACGTCTAGAAAACCTTTGAATCTTAATACAGAGGACCTTTGATTTTCAGTCCAGAAGATGTCTGAAAAGTTAAATGACACATTCAAAAGACTTCTGAGTCTAAATCCAGAAAATTTCTGAATCGGAGTCCAAAGCACTTCTGCATTGAAGTTTCGAAGACTCCTGAGTCGTAGGCTTCAGGGTTGAGTCTCGAAGACAAAGACTTACAGGTCGAAGTTCGGAAGGCTTCTGGAATGAAGTCCAGAAGATTTCTGGGACCAAGTCCAGATGACTTTTGGGTCGAGATGTCCCATAAATTTCTGAGTCGAAGTCCAGAAAACTTCTGTGGGTCGAAGTCGAGAAGACTTCAGGTCGAAGTCCTGGAGGCTTCTGGGCTGAATGCGTCGAAGTTATGAGACTCCTGAGTCGAAGTCATGAAGACCGCAAGGTTGATGTCTCGAAGACTTTTGCGTCGAAATCCAGAAGAAGTCTGGGTCGAAGTCTCGAAGACTTCTAGGTTGACGTCCAGAAGATTTCTGGGACGAAGTCCAGAAGACTATTGAGTCAAGAAGTCCAGAAAACTTCTAGGTTGAAGTCCAGAATATTACAGGTCGATGTCCTGGACCTGTCTGGGTCGAAGTCCAAAAAACTTGCGTACACTCAACTCTTGATCATGAAGACCGCAAGGTTGAAGTCTCGAAGACCTCTGAGCCGAAATCCAAAAGAAGTCTGGGTCGAAGTCCCTAAGACTTTTTGTTCAAAATCCCTAAGACTTATGGGTCGATATTCGGATGGCTTCTGGAATGAAGTCCATGAAAATTAATGGGATGACGTCCAGAAGGCGTTTGGGTCGAGAAGTCTCAAAAACTATGGAGTCAAAGTCCAGAAGACTTCTGAGTCGAAGAGCAAAAGATTTCTGCGATGAAATCCAGAAGACTTCTGGGTCGAAGTAGAGAAGATTTCAGGTCAAAGTCTTAGAGGCTTCTGGGTCGAGGTCCAAAAGACTTTTGCGTCGAAGTTTCGAAGACTTCTGAGTCGAACTCATGAAGATTTCAGGGTTGAAGTTTCAAAGACTTCTGGGTCGCAATCTAGAAGATTTCTGGTTCAAAGCACCTAAAACTTCTGAGCCGAAGTTCTGAAGATTTCTAGGTCGAATTCCAGAAGACTCCTAGGTCGGAGTATGATGCCTTTTAGATCGGAGTTCAAGAGGCTTCTGGAATAAAGTCTTATGATGAAGAAGATTAATGGGGCGAAGTCAGAAGAGTTTTGGGTAAAGATGTCCCAAAGACTTTGATCGAACTTCGGAAGGCTTCTGGAATGAAGTCCCGAAGACTTCTGGGTCGAGAAGTCCCAAGGACTTCAAGTCGATTTCCTTGAGGCTTCTGGGTCCAAAAGACTTCTGTGTTGAAGTTTCGAGAGTCCTGAGTCGAAGTCTTGAAGATCTCAGAGTTGAGGTCTTGAAGACTTCTGGGTCAAAGTCCCGAAGATTTTGTGATAAAAGTCCCGAAGACTTCTGGGTCGAAGTCTAAAAGATTTCTAGGTCGAAGTCCAGAAGATTCCTGGGACGAATTCCACAAAACTATTGAGTCAAGAAGTCTCGTCGACTTCTGGGTCGAATTCCAAAACACTTCTGTGTCGAATTTTTGAAGACTCCTGAGTCGAAGTCATGACGACTTTAGGATTGAAGTCTCGAAGACTTCTGGTTTGAAATCAAGAAGATGTTTGGTTTGAATCCCGAAGATTTTTTGATCATAGTCCCGATGACTTCTGGGTTGAAGTTTTGAAAACTTTTAGTTCAAAATCCAAAGGACTTCTGGGTCAAAGCATAAACATTGTGGAGCGGATCTGGTATGATGGTTAGAACACTTGACTGTCACGCCGAGGACCCGGGATCAAATCCCACTCCAGACAAACTCATAACAATGTGGGTTCTTCCTTCGGAAGGGAAGTAAAGCGTGGGTCCCGAGATGAACTAGCCTAGGGCTAAAAATCTCGTTAATACAGATAAAAAAAAAGTATGAACACTTTTACGTCGAAGTTCGGAAGGCTTCTGGAATGAAGTTCAGAAGATTTATGAGACAATGTCCAGAAGACAATGTCCAGAAGACTTTAGGGTCGAGTAGTCCCAATGACTTCAGGTCGAAGTCCTGAAGGTTTCTGGGTCAAAGTCCAACAGACTTTTGCGTCGAAGTTTCGAGACTCCTTAGTCGAAGTCATGAAGATCTCAGGGTTGAAGCCTCGAAGACTTCTGGTTCAAAATCCAGAAGAAGTGTGGGTCGAAGTCCCGAAGACTGTTTGATCAAAGTCCCGAAGATTTCTGGTTCGAAGTCTAGAAGATTTCTGGGTCGAGACTTTAGTTCAAAGTTCGGACGGCTTCTGGAATGAAGTCCAGAAGATTTATGGGACGAATTCCAGAGATCTTCTGGGTCAAGAAGTCCCAAAAACTGTCTGAGTCGAAGTCCAGAAGACTTCTGGGTTGAAGTCCAGAATACTTCTGAATCGAAGTTGATGGAACTTCAGATTGAAATCCTGCAGGCTTCTGGGTCCAAGTTCAAAAGACTTCTGCGTGAAAGTTTCGAAGGCATGAAGACTTCAGGGTTGAAGTTTAAAAGACTTCTGGTTCACATTCCAGAAGATGTCTGGGTCGAAGTCCCGAAGACTTGTGTCAAAATTCCAAAGACTTATGAGTCGAGGTCCAGAAAACTCCTGCGTCGAAGTACTGAAGACTTTCAGAAGTCCATGAGATTTACCTATGAGAATACTTCTGGGTCAAGAAGTCCCGAAGACTTATGATTCGAAGACCAGAAGACTTCTAGGTCGAAGTCTTGAAGGCTTCTGGGTTGCATTGCAGGAAATTTATATGTCGAAGTTACTATTGAAATACGACTGTATGGTTGACTCTCTCGATTAACGGCTACGCAGTCTTGGGATTTAAAAAACGAGTTGTTTTATTCACCCGACGTTTCGACACGGGGATAGTGGCTTCCTCAGGGGGAAAATAATTACGATCGTTTTTTGTCAATTGCTTTGTCTAACTGTAACTGTCCCTTATTGTGTCGTTTTTGGTACATGACTGCGGAACCACTTTCAGTTTAACGGTTTCTTGGCAATCCGTCGGGTGAATAAAACAACTCGTTTTTATTATTATCGACAGAGTTTATGTCGATGTTCATAAGGCATCTGGAATGAAATCCACAAGATTTCTGAGTCAAAGTCCAGAAGATTTATGGGACAAAGTCCAGAAGACTTTTGTGTCGATAAGTCCCAAAGACTTCAGGTCGAGTAGTCTTCTGAGTCGAAGTCCAAAACACTTCTGCGTCGAAATGTCAAAGACTCCTAAGTCAGAGTCATGAAGACTTCAGGGTTGAAGTCTCGAAGACTTTTGGGTCGAAATCAAGAAGATGTCTGGGTCGAAGTCCCGAGGATTTTTGATCGAAGTCCCGAAGATTTCCGAGTCGAAGTTTTGAAGACTTCTAGGTCAAATCCAGAGTACTTTTGGTTCAAGTATGATGACTTTTGAGTCGAAGTTCGGAAGGCTTCTGCAATTCAGTCCAGAAGACATTTAGGTCGAGAAGTCCCAAAGACTTCAGGTCGAAGTGTTGGAGATTTTTGGGTCAAAGTCCAAAGAACTTCTGCGTTGAAGTTTCGAGACTCCTGAGTCAAAGTCACCAAGACCTCAGGGATGAAGTCTACAAGACTTCTGGGTCGATACCCAGAAAAAGTCTGGGTCAAAGTCGTGAAGCCTTTTTGTTCAAAGTCCCGAAGATTTCTGGGTCGAAGTTCCTAAGACTTCTGGGTCAAAATCCAGAAGACTTCTTGGTCGAAGTAAGAAGACTTTGAGGTCGAAGTTCGGATGGCTTCTGGAATGAAATCCAGAAGATTTATGGGACGAAATCGAGAAGTCCCAAAGACTTTTCTGATGAAGTCCTGAAGACTTCTGGATCAAAGTCCAGGCTACTTTTGGGTCGACCAGTCCCAAAGACGAAGTCCTGGAGGTTTCTGGGTCGAAGTCCAGAATACTTCTGCGTTTCAAGGCTTATGAGTCGAAGTCATCAAGACCTCAGGGTTAAAGCCTTGAAGACTTCTGGGTCGAAATCCAGGAGAAGTCTAGGTAGAAGTCCCAAAAACTTTTTGATCGAATCTTAAGTACTCCAACTGAAGACTTCTGGGTCGAGGTCTAAAAGATTTCTGGGTCGAAGTCCAGAAGATTTCTGGGACGAATTCCAGAAGACTATTGAGTCAAGTCTCGACGACTTCTGGGTCGAAGTCCAAAAGACTTCTGTATCGAAGTTTGGATGGCTCCTGAGTGTAAGTCATGAAGGTTTCAGGATTGGAGTCTCGAAAACTTCTGGGTCAAAGTCCAGAAGATGTCTGGGTCGAACTCCCGAAGACTTGTGTCGAAGTTCCAAAAGATTCAGAGATGAAGTCCAGAAAACTTCTGGGTCGAAGTACTTAAGACTTTCAGAAGTCCAGGAGATTTATGAGACAAAGCCCATAATACTTCTAGGTCGAGAAGTTCCGAAGACTTCTGATATGAAATCCAGAAGATTTCTGAGTCAAAGTCCAGAAGAGTTTCGAGTCGAAGTCCCGAAGACTTTTCTGTTGAAGTTCTGAGGACTTCTGCATCAAAGTCCAAAAGGCTTTTGGTTCGAAGTCCAGAAGGGAAACAGTTTTTCTCTGTTGGGTCGAATCGTATCCCGAATGGGTGGTTAAGTACACCTTATAGTTATCGTTTATGCGGGTATGCTCATGCTCACAAACAACTTCATTTAATTAAAAATTTTAGAATGTCTCGCGGCATGAGTAGATAAAAAGCGAAAACTTTCCCACCGGATCACAAAATTGTTGCTTCAAAACAAGGTTACATCAACTATCGTCATCAAACCGCTAAAATTCACCCCTAGCAGCAAATTGCGCCTCGGATGACCACGTTGCCTACTTAGCGTCTCAAAAAAGCTACTAAAAAGTTAGCAAATCGCACCTTCAACAGAAGGCGGTTTGTATTTCGCTTGTTCGTCCTAGAGAACAACTGCCGGCAACTAGCTTGCTCTAACCATCTGCGTCACACGACCGACCGAACCGAACACCGTAAACCCCAAGCCGATCCAAGCAGCTAGAGCTATTCTACATATTTTCGATTTTACCATATATAAATATTTTGCCTTCATTTGTTTTTCGCTTTTCGCGCTCGCACTGAAAAATAAGGTACCTACTTGACTATTTTCGCACCCTTCCGCCACGCTTGGCCCTTCACCCTTCCCTGCCCAACACCGAATACACCTACCTGCATGTGCATCGGAACCCTGCGCCATTTAGTAAGCTACTTACATCGAGCGAGTGAAAAAAAAGGCATTTGCACATTTAAGTCAATGTCAAATATTTACTCGGCCGCGATCCGAGCAGGCCGGGGGCCGGTTTTTCAGCAACAGCAGTCAGTGGCAGCAGCTGATGCCTACTTTGGCTATTGCTGCTGGTGCTGTTGCTGTTCATTGTGCACCACACCACATTAGAGTACCATACCATAGGCAGGCACCTAAGATACGTGTTCGCCTCCTATTGCAAAATATGTGTGTGCAATATTCAGCAACATTCGATTCGATTGAGTAGGTCCCTCTGTCTGTCTATAACTAGGTAAGCTAGCTACGAAAAAATGCATCCATCCATCCGTCCGTCCATTCGCCTGTCGTTCGTTTCGTATGCTGGTTCGATTGGACAAGACACTTGCACTTGGCCCTAGCCCTAGCCGCGCGCGATGACGACGACGACGGTTGTTGGACAGTGATGCCAGCTCCATTATTATTCGCTGAAATGGAACTTCGCCAATCTGCCACCAGGATGCTATAATGAGCCCTTCGGCTTTTGGTTCTGGTTACACTGGAACATCCATTTAGGTACAATTCATTTAGGTAAAATTTGCTTGAAAACCTCTATTAACCTTGACGTACCCGACCCCCGACAACTTATTTTCAAAATGTTGGCATTTTGTCAATACTCATCCAATTTTTTTGATGTCGCCCTCAATCGATCATAAATTGGTGGTGGTTTATTATACTCAAGTGGCCATGTAATATCTGGAACCATTTCGGAGATATTACGGATTGTACTGGGGCCTGGGGATGGGGGAAGAGTCTGTTTTGTCAAATGGCTAAAAGTGATTATTTTGTGTGTTATTGTGTTTGAGAGGCCCCGCGGAACCTGTTGCAGGTGTTCTGAAGCAGCCACATCAGTTGGTACATACTTCAGTCAATTTTTTTGTGCCCCATGCTCTCAAAATCATGAAGACTGATACGACGCATGGCATGTTTTGGGTGCAAATCAGAAATGTTCCCGATTAATCCCCCGTGGAACCTTTGCTAGATGTTCCGGGGTGGCCATATTAGTTGATACAGACTTCAGTCTATCGTTTCTGACCCAGTCATTCTAAATCATGAAGATTGATATGTCACACGGCATGTTTTGGTTCAAAACCAGAAGTGTCCCCAATGAGGCCCCGCGGAACCTGCCACGGGGATACGGATGGGTCAACTTATTCAAATCTGGTTATATCAGTTGTGTTTCACTGTTCGCAACAAAAATATCGCTGAAAATCGATGGTTCAAAAACAACAACACACGAAAAAATCACTTTTAGCCATTTTGACAACCCCCTGACCCCAGCACAATCTGGAATATCTCCGGAATGTGTTCAGAGCTCTACCCCATTTGGCATAATGCCATTTGGCATAATGCCGTTTGGCACATTCTTACCATGAAAACGGCATTATGCCAAATGGCCATTATGCCAAACGGGCTTATGCAAAATGGCATTATGCCAAATGGGGTAGAGCTATACTTAGGATTAGGAATAAAGTTGATTTACGAAAAAAAATAGCAAGTGGAGTCAGGGAGAGTTTGGGGCATGTTTAGAAATCTCCAAAAACTCTTGAGTACAGGTAATCGGCTCTACAAGCGTAATTAGACGGGAAATGCTTCTTAAACTCTTTGAAACCCCCCGATACGCCCCAAATCTCATTATTACACCTTGATCAACATGAAACGCCTTAAAACGCCTCTAAAAACTCCCTGGAGTTCATCTGGGAGCCTCTGAAGCCCCTTAAAATACCTCCGTTTTCTCTAGAAATTCCTTGAAACGCATGCGCCTTGTAAACTCTCTGAATCCTCGCATGATCTAGCATATCTTCCTTACAACCTTGAAATTAATTTAGGTAATAAATCCATTGAATTAATCCGACCGGTGGGCTGTTGCAGTCGATCCAATGATTCCGGTGCAGTCTGACGTCTGATTCACTACTGCTCCGACGACCTAGATCTGTGTTACAACGCGATCCAATCGACTAGCCCCCGGAAATGGATCTAGTCCACATTGGCAGATTTCCCCCAATAAAGACAACCGATCCGAATTTACTTTCTTTTCGATTTATCTCATCCTGACATCCCCCGGCACCGGAAATTTTCGTCTCCGAAGGTGCCCTGCAAGAAGAATTTCTCTTCTGAGTACCGCACTCTACAAAGCGTACCAACTCCGCTGTAGTGCTAACACGTCTGTAGTATTTACAACAGACGTGTTCATCGCGTTTCAATTGTATTTGTCGCTACATATACGTCGCCGTTAGTGCCGACAATTCCTACCATTTCTCTTCGCGGGTGCACAAGCCTTGGGCAACTGAACATTACATACTCCAGTTTATCTTGCATGTCCTGACACTCAAGACATATCATTGAACTTCGTACGTTCAGCTGGGCCCGAAGTCGATATGACTTTTGCACGGTGTGTTTATAGAGCAACTTTAAAACAAAAAAATAAGTAAGTCTGAAATTTTGCCCAATTATTCTTTGGGCCATTCCCTTCAATTTGCTGGGTCGGTGGAAAACATCCATCGGGGGGTCTAGAACAAAAAATTTTTTTTTGAAGGTTTTTCATGCAAAAACTATTAAAAGCGCATATTGTAAATTATTGCATCTCCTACAAATAGTCACAACTTTTTTGTCTTTAAAGATAGAACCATAAAATTTTCAGGCGTTTCGAAGTAGTATGCGTAGATGACTGTGTGAAAATTTCATTGAAATATGTTTAATGGTTTTCAAATAATAGCAAAACTATCAAACGCATTCCAAAATACTTAGCTTAGTAGCAAAAGTCCAACAAAATATCTATATTTTTTATATGATAATACATGAAAAATATTTAATTCTAAGCACCTTGAGTCATTATGATAACGGTACTGTGAAAACTTGTTTTTCAAATGATGAATAGATACATAGTCAAATACTGAAATACATGAAAGGAAAATACACACACTGCCATTATATAGCTTTTCACTGAAATATTAATTATTTATTTCAAGAACGTGGTATTACGTATACATGTTTACAAGTACAAGTATGCCTCTATCACGAATCCTATAAGAAACATAATTATCATGATTGCTGAGCATGTCAGCCTTCTCTAAAAAAAATATCTGAATGTTATTTGGTAAGCCAAGAGAAGCACTCGAAGATTGGGAAACATCTCTGTTTCGAGGAAAAAGTACAGGAACTAAATTATTTTGGAAATAATGTTTACAAGCTCAAAATTAAATAGTATTTCGCCTAATTCTTTGAAAAAAACAAGTTAACTCTGTTAAAGACCTTATAATAACATTGAAATTGTGGGTATGAGTCTACATTAAACCACTGTCTTGAAGGACGCAATAAAGAGAACTGAATTCAAAACAGAATTCAATATTCGATCAAGAGCAACCTTACGATACTAAACATAGTTTCCGGATTATTCCACGATATTTAACATAGCTGTTGGACCTAAACTTAAGTTTGTCTTTGAATTTAATAGCAATATGATGCTTATTGCTTATGCCACCATTTATTAACAAATAACTGATAATAAATACTGAAAGAATAGTTAAAAAAAACGGAGTTCTTATTGAAAATGTTTCTACATTAAGCATGGCAATTTGGCTGTTCCGCTTAAAGCCTAGGAAAAACAATTTGATAACAATGATTAAAATAGTCTTATCGATTTACATATGATGTCTCAAAAATAGTTTCTGTGTAATTTGAAGCCTCCAAGCATGAGGAAGAGTGATTGATCATTGTTAAGGCGTCGTTTACTAGTAGAATATTTTCAACATAAAACTATATCTTTCGAAAAAATAACAAACATTTTTTTTTTGTAATCTAAATTATTGCGACACACTCCCTAAAGCCTTTCGCTTGCAATTTGATACTTAGATACGACCTTAATCGTTATAAAAAAAGAAATGAACATATATACGCAAAACCACGTTCTTGAAATAAATATAAATAAATAAATAAATAATAATACTTTAGCGAAAAGCTACATAATGGCAGTGTGTGTGTTTTCCTTTCATGTATTTGACTATGTATCTGTTCATCATTTGAAAAACAAGTTTCCACAGTACCGCCATCATGATGACTTAAGGTGCTTAGAATTAAATATTTTTCATGTATTATTATATAAAAAAAATATATTTTTTGTTGGACTTTTGCTACTTAGCTAAGTATTTTAAAATTGGTTTGATTGTTTTGCTATTATTTGAAAACCATTAAACATATTTCAATGAAATTTTCACACAGTCATCTACGCATACTACTTCGAAACGCCTGAAAATTTTATGGTTCTATCTTTAAAGACAAAAAAGTTTTGACTATTTGTTGGAGATGCAATAATTTACAATATGCGCTTTTAATAGTTTTTGCATGAAAAACCTTCAAAAAAAATTTTGTTCTAGACCCCCCGATTGATGTTTTCCACCGACCCAGCAAATTGAAGGGAATGGTCGAAAATATCATTGGGCAAAATTTCAGACTTACTTATTTTTTTTATAATAAAGTTGTTCTACACAACACACCGTGTTTTGAAGCTCAGTCAATCGTCCAACATCATTCCTAAGTGTCTGACATCGCGCTTCAGCTGCATTGGCTCACATGCCGACCACTGTCGTCTGGTTGCTGATCACTAACAACTCGGTGTTGTGGTCAGCTAGAGATAGTTTCGTCTCTCGCATCCAGTACTTCATCGCATCTATCGCCCTCGTAGTCAGAACTTAAACTTCCTCTCGTGATTCAGCGATCACTAGCAACACCACGCAACACCACGTCGTCTGCAACGCCAACAATCTTCAATCATCTGGGATAATTCAGTTTAGAACCGCGTCGCCAACTGCGATGAGACCGTGGGTCGTCCATAAATGACGTAGCATGTTTTGGCCAATTTTCAACACTTTACTTCCCCCTTGTAGCCCATTTTCCTATACCTTATACATGGATCGTAGCAACTTCAGGGACACCCCCCTCTTAAATTCTACGTCATTTATGAACGACCCCCAAGAGAAGCAAGAGATGTGCGGTAGATATACCACTCCAGATAACATTATTAAGAGGATGTGTATGAGGCAGACAAGTGGTCTTCCGTAACTTTGCCAGCCTCCGAACACGAAGTCATCCCTAATCGGCGTACCCCGATAATAAGGAAGAGCGAGAATGACGTTTTAGTGACTCGATCCCCACATAACCTTAGAACCCACCTCGACACCTAGGGTGACCACTGCGCAGTAACGGTTTCCTCTTCTTTGTTGATACTGAGCCGTTTCCATAGCAACTACAATAGTTTTGATGTCTACCACTGTTGACATACAGCACAAATTCCCCAAATGAAGAAGAACGTGCCTCTGGAGACATACTACTGTATACTGTAGACAAGACGGCTAATCATCGTTACGAAAAGCACTGGTCGTTTGACAGCTGAACACTAGCGAACCTGGTGGTGGAAGTCAAGCTTTAGCATACAGCGAGATAGGGAGGTGGCGTAGCACCCTTTGATGAATTTTTATTTCCCCATAGAAATTCATTTCAATCTAGTTTTCGAAATGACAATTTCATGGCTTTCAACTCGAAAATACAAATTTGTTCGAATATACGCATCTGTTCTGTGCTGTAGACATACCTTCCATAACCCGAACTGTATATCCAACAGACCGCTTTCACTCTTCGTGTACCTCGTGAGCCTGTTTAGCCTGTTTTCTTTTCAGCAATTTGTCAGCAGTATCCTCTAAGCATATTCACCTGTACGCAGATGCGTCACTGGGAGATTTACCTGTCTTTGGTAGCAGCACTAACATCTGCCGTTTCCAGATGTCGGGGCAACTACCTTTCTGAATACAATATTTTGATACCCTGATTTCTTCGTCATGGACATCCTGGTCAACGTACGATGTGGGCGGGCAGATCGCCGGCTGATGATGACTTTCGCCTTCTCTGGGTACCTGTCGTCGGGTGGTACGGCATAATCCTTCAACTTCGACATTGCTACTTTGTATGCGCTACACCACGGATTCTTGTTGATTCCACGATCCCTTCTTTATTGAAGTATTGAGTTGGGTTGTACTTCACTCCGCCTACGTCCTGCCTCCAATATGGTACCGGATCGCTTATCGTTGTGGGTATATTCCTCACTCACTATCTAGTTTATAGCTGTCATTAGAATACCCAGGTAACCACTAAGCACTGTTGTAAGTACTCGAAAGGCCATCTAACAGCTTTTCAGTGTCAATAAGCTCTGCACAAGGTTTTCAAATGCTTTATTTGCCCGACGTTTCGACACGGGGTTAATGTCTTCCAAATAAAGGCAAGTAAAGAACGTCGTTTGTTCAATAAATGACTGCGTAGCCAAACATAGTTAATTTTTTTTCTTGTCCCACTTTTGACAGATTTCTTGTCAGAAGGTTGCTACTAACTTGACCCTATCTGCTGTCCAGTTTTCATCGCCTGAGGGGAGTTGGTATGGTTCTAAAACGAAAGCAAAATCGCACTTTTCTTTCGCAACGGCTTTTGCAGAGAAAGTTGTGCCGCATCGCAACACAGTTGTTCAGGTGCTCTCGCTGGTTTGAAGGCCGAACATCTTTGGATTGCTGTTTTCCGTTTTTGCGCTGATCAGGCTTTTCATTGACTTCCTGGAGTATTGAACCTTATGGTCTCTCTCTCCACGCCTTTTGTACAGTTTACTCCGAAGCACGGTGTACAGCATTCAGAAGGTGATACATTTCGGCAATGGTAATGGTTTCGGCAGTCACAGAAAATAGCGTAGATATTTTTATTTCATCGCCGACGTTTCGTTCCGCGGGTTTTGGATCTTCTTTAGGTGCGTTTAACGTAAGTGACAGGATCTAAGCTGTCAAGAGATGCGTGAACACGCTAAGACCGCTCAGCACCTAGAATGCATAAGACCTGCTCATAAGTGCATAATTTCCAGACTACACCAAAAGTGTGTAACAGTTACACATTCACAAAAACAGCTCGTACATTCTTTTAGATGCGAAATGTCGATATTTTTTGTTTACCAAGGTCACTAGTAAATCTGGCTAGATTGCCGTACAAAATTTTTTGTGAATTTCGAACGATTTTGAAGACGCAGGAGCTGATGTTGTGAATGTGGCTGAAAATTATGCACTTTAGTGGTGATCGGTTTTAGGGTGAATGTTGCTCTCCCGGGCAGGAGAAGTGGAGGAGACAGCTGGCGAGTTTGTTTACGCTGCTGAAGCGTCGCTGTACTACATTGACTTCACATTTCTCAATTGATGATTTGATGTTGCATGAAGAAGAAGAGCGATGATGTTTTGAAAAATCCCTATCCCTGTAATACAGGGCAAGATTTTAAAATACTTCCATAAAATCTAAAACAAAATCTAATTAAAAACGGTTTGATATACGGTGTTAGACTTTGGACGGACTGCTGTAGGGATAGGGATTTTTCAAAACATCATCGCTGTTCTTCTTCTTCTTCTTCATGCAACATCAAATCACCAATAGTAGCTGAGAGTTGTTACGTTGGTATTGCTGAAAGTATTTGTTGTTCGCCGCTATCACACCAGTGAAAAAATATGGCATCAACTTGCCAACTGCTGGGTTTTATAATATGGCGAATTGTACAATCTAACATATTGGATTACCTCCCTTTTCTTTACCTTGGTTTACTGCTGTCAGGCCAGGTTTGCAGGTTCGGACACTAGACGTTTGAAGCACACTTCCGGTTGATGAGAAATGATCAGTGAGCAGGGTAAGCCTTGCTGGCTGTATCGACCGGTAGTTTTGCCGATGTCATCTTCAGAAGCCCCATTCCTTATACGGATGCTTATCTAGACTTCTCCTAGCTCCTTCATGGCTAAGCTTACTTCTTCCTACATTGTGACCTCGTTCAAGCCTTTGCATTGGAAGGTTTCTTCCGGACACATCGCACTGACTTCGAATTTGTCGCCCGCATTCTTGGTAAGCTATTTGCTGGAAGAGCTGGTGACTTTTGGATCTCGACAATCTTTTCGTTGCCGACGATAAGTCATGAGGTGGCAACCATACCTGCAACGACAACGAGCGGAGAGTCGTAAGTGTACACCAGTGAAAGGGACGGCCTTGTGTTTCTTGGAACCGTCGGTCCGAACTAATCCATCTATCTATCTCCAAAAACATCTGCTGATGAGTAATCTTGGAAATCGGCCTACAGTTTCTCCATGTACCATCAAAAATATAGATTCCTTAAAATTACTGCTGTGAGATCTCTAAAAGAAACTACAGAGAGAATCTCATAATTGCGGAACTTTAAGGTTAAGCTTCTGTAGGATTTCAAAAAAGAGCCCTAGAAGGATTTCCAGAAGTAACTCCCGGAAAACTCCCACAAGCAGCTCTTGGAAGATTGCGGGAAGGAAGTGCTTAAGGATTCACAAAAAGAGCTCTTATAGGACTCTCAGCAGAAACTCACGGAAGACTTCCAGAAGAAAAAAAAACACTCTTTGCAGATTCTACAACAAGTTTCTGAAAGATTCCAAGTAGGGATTCCTGGAAAATTCCTAGACGAAACTCCAATATGATTTCCATAAGGATTTCAAGAAGGGTTTTCAAAAAAAATCATAAATAATTCTTAGAAGGATTTCCCTAAAGGAACTACAGGAAGATTTCCTCATGGTGGTTTTACAGAAGAAAATCCTGGAAGATTTCCAAAAGAAATTCGTGCAAGATTGCAAGAAAAAAAATCTAGGAAGAACTTTTTGTAGATTAATAAAAGAAACTTCTGAAGGATTCACACAAGGAACTCCTGGAGATTGGAGATGAATCAGCCTCGAATTGAAATATGAAAATCTTTTTTATAAAGCTACACAATTCAAAATTGTTACATCGAGTTCGCTGTAACAAAATGACCTCCATCGCTTTCAACACAATTCTCCATCGGATTGTAAAATTACAGGTTGTCTGCAGTATGGAACTTGCTTAAAACTTTGCGTACAAAACATTCTTCTACGTAAAATCGAATGAAATGAAATGGAAATTTAAGCGTTTCAATATTTACGTTACGTGTAGTTTTCATAATTTCTTTCTGTGTAATAATAATATCTCCTGGAGAGTTTTCGGGAACCAATTCCAGTAAGGTTTCTAGAAATAACCTATGCATGGTGTGGTCCCATATAGCCAAGGGCCCATATAGCCGAGGCGGTAAACGCACGGGTATTCAGCATGACCATGCTGAGGGTGACGGGTTCGATTCCCGGTCGGTCCAGGATCTTTTCGTAAAGGAAATTTCCTTGACTTCCTTGGGCATAGAGTATCTTCGTGCCTGCCACACGATATACACATGCAAAATGGTCATTGGCAGAGGAAGCTCTCAGTTAATAACAGTGGAAGTGCTCATAGAACACTAAGCTGAGAAGCAGGCTTTGTCCCAGTGAGGACGTTACGCCAAGAAGAGAGAGAGAGAGAGAGCATGGTGTGGTGTACAGAAGTGAGGGTTGCTGAAATGAACTTCTGGAAGAGTTCATAGATATTTTTTTTAGAGAACTCCAGGAGGATTTCCCGAAAGCACTCCCAAAAGATTTCCAGGAAGAACTCTTGGAAGATTCCCAGAAGAAACTTGTGGAGGATTTCTACAAGAACTCTTGAAAGATTCCCAAGATCGGTGAAGCAAAGGATACAATGTGCACCTCCACAGATGAAATTGGTTGCGCTTGTTATGCATTACAGCCTGGGTGCACATCTTTGGAGCTGGTAGGGCACAATGCACTCCAGTTTTATCTATGATTCACAGAAGAAACTCTTAGTGGGAAATCTTGGAGAAATTTAAAAGACGATTCATTTTGACAAGGAGAATCCAGCAGCAGCTCCCGGAGGAATCCAAAAACGAAGTCATGGATGGAGGCGCAAAAATAATTCTGGACGCAAATGAATTCCTGGAAGAATCTCAGAAAGGGCTCCTAGAGTAATTCCTGGAAGAATGTCAGAAGTAACTTAATAAAAACCATAATTTCAGAAGGGACATCTGTGTTAATTTTCAAAAAAAAAAAACTGAAGAAATCTAAAAGAAACTCTTTGAGAATTCGTAGGGATCAGGAACTCAAATAAAGCCTTCTTATAGAATACCACCTTATAAACAAGCGGAATCGTAAGAGATTACCTAAAGGAACTCCAGAACTTCTTGGAAGAATTCCTGAAATACCTGATAGTTGTTCTGGAGAAACTTCAAGAGATTGCATGGGAAACCCACATGTGATTAACTAAAGGCATCCCAGAATAATCTCAAACAGGAAATTGCGAAGGAATTCCTAGGCTATTTCAGATTGAACTCATGGAGGAGTTTGTGGTGAAACTTCCAATGGAATTCTCAAAAAAAAAAACTCCTGGAGAATCTCCGGAGGGGATTTTCCGGAGGAACTTCTGAAAGGATAAAAAACTTCTGTGGACACCTTAGCTCTTCTACGAAACTTCTTGAGAAATGCCCAAATGTTTCCAAAAAGAATTCTAAAAATTATTTGGAAGAATTATAGAAAAATCTTGGAATGGAAAAATATGAGAAAATCCTTCGAGATTGCTTAGAGATTCCAGTAAGATGCTTCAGGAGCATGCTTGGGGGAATCTTTGGAGGTATCTCAGAAGACCCCTAGAGATATTAAAAATGAACTTCTGTGTAAGAATCTCCATAGATTACATAGAAGATTCCCATTTAAGAAGGATGAAGCTAGGAAGAGACTCACGGAGGTATTTTCAATTGAACTTCAGAAGGTAATTCCGTAGAAACTACTGCAGGAATCTACAAAACAACAGGTAGATGAACTCCTTCAGACGCCTTGAGGAGCTTCTTAAGGGTTCCCAATAAACCTTCTCAACAACGTGTGGCTTAAGATTATCAAGAAAAGTTGTTCAAGATAACCTAGTGAAATCCTAGTGAGCATAGTGAAACCCCAGATTGTACCCATCGAAGAAACCTGGAATACCGTTTTAAAGAATTCCAAGAAATTACATAGAACAATTCCATTAGTTTATCGGTTGAAGATAATCACCGTGGACCTATACTATTATTTGGTTTGATTGGCTTTTATCGGTGAATTGTAATGAAACTCGCATGTATTTCTTGTGCGTAACGCGTTTCGGCTTACTACGCTTCAGCCATCATCAGACGCAACATGCTGATCCAGACCGAACAGCTGTTCGGTCTGGATCAGCATGTTGCGTCTGATGATGGCTGAAGCGTAGTAAGCCGAAACGCGTTACGCACAAGAAATACATGCGAGTTTCATTACAATTCACCGATAAAAGCCAATCAAACCAAATAATAGTCCATTAGTTTATGTTACGAAATCCCAGAAGAAATTCCTTAAAGAGCTATCTCAAAACACTTCGTAACAAGTTGTTAAAGACAATCAAACGGAAACTTACGAGATGGAATTCCAAAAATATTCAAGGATTTCCAGGAAAATTTCCATGAGCATTTGCAACAGATTTTTTAGATAAATCCCTAGATTACCCAGAAGAATCCCGTGAGATTTTTTCAAGGCTTTCAAGAGAAATTCTTACCAAAGAAACTTCTGGAGTATCTTTAAAAAAAAATTCTGGGAGAAATTTCTATAGAATCTTTGAGATCTTGATAACAGAGACGCATTCTACTCGAAGTTCGAATTCGAGTGCGCAAACAGAGGCATCCTAAGCGATCAAGTAGGCCAGTAGCCCAGCAGGATGCATTAAGATCGACGATTTGTAAGCTCAGTGCGTGAGATCAATAAATGCATGAATGAGATCTCGCATGCAAGTTCGGTTCCCCTCCAAAATAGAGGGAACAAAAAGTGCTTAAAAATCAAATGTGTGGTGATGGCTAGTGTCGTTCGCATATGCGTATGTGAAAAGAATAGCCGACATCCACAATCTACAGCCTATACGGCAACTTGGGCATCAAAAACCACCGGATCGCAAATTAATTGCAAACGGTTATATTTGAATGCATTGAAATACTCCTTTGTTTTGGCTTGCGAACTGTGAAGTGAGTCTATTATGGGCAAGTGAGATGCAAACACTCACAATATTGCTGGCGTTTTCAACACCGTAAAGGTAGTGCACAATGACTAAGGTAGGGGTGACTGGGGACAAATGCTCCTACATCAGTAAGTAAAGATATTAAAAGTTTTTATTTATTTTTATTGTGTATACGTTTTTTATTTTCTTGACACTACAATTCAATTAAATATATTCTAATTATTCTATACTTTTTGTTTTATATATTTATTATTAATATTTTTATTTATTTATTTATTCAATTTTATTGTGTGTGTGTGTGTGTGTGTGTGTGTGTGTGTGTGTGTGTGTGTGTGTGTGTGTGTGTGTGTGTGTGTGTGTGTGTGTGTGTGTGTGTGTGTGTGTGTGTGTGTGTGTGTGTGTGTGTGTGTGTGTGTGTGTGTGTGTGAGAGTGTGAGTGCGAGTGCTTTTGTGTGTGTGCGTGTATTATCTTTTTAAGTTAATATAGTAGCAAAAGATCAAAGCATAGGGCTAAAGTAACTCTAAAAACCTACAAGAAACTAGTGATATCGTGATGATCATTGATCAGTACGCAAAAATCCTAGGATTGAGTGGAATTAAGAGGACAGAGAACCCTATGATGCTTGGCCAGACTACAAGTTCTGTTGATCTAACGTGTAAAAATCAACAATTATTGGATCCTAACGATCAAAATGCAAACTAAAAATTTACGGTTCATCCAAGTAAATCTTCATCACGCAAAGGGAGCAACAGCTGTACTTTGCAAAAGATTTGCTGAGAGTAAACTGGATATAGCTTTTATCCAGGAACCATGGACGAACAATTGTAGGATAATGGGAATCCATACAGATTCCTCCAAATTAATATATAAAGTAGGGCAGTTACCACCAAGATCTGCAATTTTAGTGAATGGGACTGTGAATGCAGTTCCAATTATACAATTTATTAATCGTGACATTGTTGCAATTATGATGGAAGTACCAACAATCCACGGAAAAACGGAAATTTGTTTAGCTTCGGCATACTTTCCGGGAGATGTGGATGATGTACCTCCACCAGAAGTAGCAGCTTTTGTATCTTATTGTAGAAAGCTAAATAAAGCTTTCATCTTTGGTTGTGATACAAATGCACATTGTACGATATGGGCTAGCACAGACATCAATAGTAGGGGAGAACACCTCCAAGATTTCATTTCAAAAAATGAAATCGATTTATGTAACAGAGGCGAAGAACCTACCTTTACAAATGCTGAAGTTTTGGATTTGACATTGTGTAGCCCTACACTCTCGGAAAAAGTAAAAAATTGGCAAGTGTCAGAGGAAATTTCCTTATCTGATCACAAGCATATACTGTGTGAATATGAGGCTGACTGTCAACTCATAGAAACTACAAGAAATCCCAGGAAGACTAACTGGGAGATCTACACTTCAAAACTTTTATCAGGAATGGATAACTTAAATGACATTTCAAATTCTCGTCATGAGCTTGAAGAAAGTGCTTCAGCACTTTCGAGCATAATTAAACAGGCTTTTCATGACAGTTGTACACCGAAGAAACGATCTTCAACTAGAGATGTTCCTTGGTGGAATAGTAACCTGCAAAAACTGCGTCGTAGAACCCTGAAGTTATTTGACCGGGCTAAAAGAACACAACAGTGGGAACAATACAATGAGCCTCTCACAATTTATAACAGGGAAATTCGAAGGTCGAAGAGGATAAATTGGAGGCACACATGTAAAAACATTGAAAGTACGAGTTACGAAGAGCTCCGAAGAAATTTTAGAAACAATGATGAAAACACACTTTCCGTGTTCTATTGTTGCGTTCACTAAAGACCAAAATACATCTGTATCGCAAACTGAGGCCAATAAAACCAGGAGATACATTCATGAAAATGATGATTGAACTGTGTTAGAAAGGGCCAGGAGTGATGCAAGCACTCTGGCCGATCAAATTATTACTGAACAAAAGGTTAAATGGGCGATTGATTCCTTCGAACTATTCAAAGCGTCAGGTAGGGATGGATTTTTTTCCTGTACTACTGCAGAAGGGTAAAGAAATCCTAACACCTGTTTTAACCAAGTTGTTCCGATTAAGCTTATCATTAAGCCATATCCCTACAGCTTGGAGAGAAGTGAGAGTCACTTTTATTCCAAAGGCAAATAAGAAGGATAAATCATCACCAAAATCCTAAAGTTTATCGTCCATTATTTTGAAAATAATGGAAAAACTACTAGGCGAGTATATCAAGTCATATTTAGCTAAAAGCCCATTGAGCCAAAACCAATTTGCATATCAAGAAGGCAAATCTTCTGTAACAGCACTTAACAACCTGGTTACAAAATTGGAAAGATCATTTGAAGCAAATAAGATTTCACTTGCTGCGTTCCTTGATATTAAAGGAGCGTACGATAACAGATCTTACGACTCAATGAGGAATGCTATGTCATGACGTGGTTTTGACAGATGTATTGTTGATTGTATTGGGGAAATGTTATCAAAAAGAGAGATATCATCTAACCTTGGCAGCTCATTTATTACCGTTAGAGCAGTAAAAGGGTGCCCACAAGGAGGCGTGCTATCACCTCTATTGTGGTCTTTGATAGTTGATGATCTCAAAAAACTGGATGCACAGGGCTTTGAAATAATTGGCTTCGCAGATGATATAGTCATACTAGTTCGTGATAAATATGACAACGTTATCACTAACAGAATGCAAACTGCTTTAAATTTAATCTCCTCGTGGTGCGATATAGAAGGCCTTAACATAAATCCTTCTGAAACCACGATCAACCGTTTACACGACGGAGAAAATTATCAATTACTAACTTAAAATTGAATGGAATTATTTTGCAACTTTCAAATACAGTCAAGTATCTTGGAGTATATCTTGACAGCAAACTAAATTGGAATCTTCATCTTGAGCAGGTAGTTGGTAAAGCTACAAGTGCTCTATGGACAAAGCCGGATTTAGGGGGAGGCAGGTGGGCCAGGGCTCAGGGAGGGCCCCACATTTCAGGGGCCCCCACAAAATTTTGCTTAACGAAAAAAAAAAAATGTGAAGCAAGAAAAAAATAGTGCAATAAACTTCTCTGGATTTGATTTTTAACATACGGACTTAAAATTACTTTCTACTAACAAGATGTATGTTTGTGATTATTTTTAGAAAGACTGCAGTTACTTGTCCAGCTATTTATGGAATTTTAAATTTTGCCTCCAAAACTTTTTTGTGCAATTGCTTTAGAAAAACTACCAAAAATCCTGGGGAAAATCTTCGGCTTAATTCTAGAGGAACTCCAAAATTTTATAAATTTCAGAGTCAAAAAATCAAGAATTTTCTATGGAGTTCTTGGAAGAATTAAAGATTTTTCTAAATTTAGAAGTATTTTTGGAACTTTTGAATTTTATTTTACTTAGGCAGCTTACGACTCACCCAAATCAGAGAACACCGAAACTGTTGAAAATTTTTTAAAAGGGAATCTAGCATGAATTTAAAACAGATTATTTTAAAAAGTTTCAGTTTCAATTTATTTGAGAATATTTTTTACTACTCCTCCTACTACTCCTGATAAAACCCATAGATCAATTGTGAAAATTTCAGAAAAAAAATGTGTAGAAGTTAGCTAAAAGTTTTTCCGGTATTTGTCTTGGAAAACTAGTCAGAAATTTCTCCAGGACTTATCGTGGATTCCCACCAAAATTTTTCAGCATTTTCAATAAGAATTTCCTTTTTGATTTCAGAGTTTTGTGAACCTCGTGTTTTGGTGATCGAGCTGTAACTTCTCCAGAGATTGCCGAAGATATCCACTAGAATTATCTTTTGATTTCGCTAAAACGACAGTACCGATTGCACTACAAATTTATGAGAAATTTCTTGAAAATTTCAGCTATTAATTCTTCTTGCAGTTTCCCTATGAACTCTGGCATGATTTCTTCTGAGATCTAATGCCGTGAATACACTCGTGAAAAGCATTTATTATTTTATATAAATTTCTTTCTTTTATTTTAAATCTGTAATGAATAAATTCTGTTGATATCATAATTTTTCCATGCTTATTGTTCTTCATTCAGATACTTCCACAATGACATTAATACCTTCATTATTATATTTTTAAGAGTGATTAATATTTTTTAGATTTTTCCACGTATTTTGTAAAAAAAATATACCCTCTATATGAAGGGCCCCCACATTTGTAAATCCGGCCCTGTCTATGGATCAGTAAGAAAACTTTCGGTAAAACTTGGGGATTGAAACCGAAAACGATCCACTGGATTTACTCGGCAATTGTGAGACCCAGAGTTACCTATGCGTCACTGGTCTGGTGGCCCAACACAAATGAAAGCTGGAAAAACTTTAAAGATTAGCAACTATTCAATTACTGGTACAATGCGAAGTGCACCGTCTAAAGCGCTTGACACTATACTTCACCTTCTTCCATTGCATCAATTTGTTCAAGTAGAAGCTGCAAAGAGTGCATTGAAGCTCAAAAGAACTACACAACTCTTTGAGAGTGATCTAAGAGGACATCTCAGTATTTTATAAATTAGTATCAGCTCTTTAATCGTTAATAATTATTATATTATATATTATAATAGGGTTTGGATGACCAAAAGATACAATTTACACGCTTTTTGAAGTGATTAATCCGGGGCGAAATCTGTGGACAAATGCTGGCCCAGAACTACATCCAGGATCAATCGTTTTTTGCACTGATGGCTCGAAATTGAACGATAAAGTAGGCGCAGGGGTGACTAGCCCCGGGATCAAGATACCAATCCCCATGGGAAAATAGCCTACAGTTTTTCAAGCTAAAATACAGGCGATATTAGAATGCAGTAATATGTATTTGCCTACGCAGAAACTACAGACATTCAACAATTTGCATGATGTCTGATAGCCAAGCAGCTCTAAATGCTTTAAAATCAGCAACATGCACGTCTACACATGTTTGGGAGTGCATTCAGTCACTTCAACAATTAGCTTGCCACAATCAGGTGAAGCTATTCTGGGTTCCAGGGCACTGCGGAATTGAAGGAAACGAACAAGGCGATATGTTAGCAAGACTTGGATCGTCTCATCAATTCATAGGACCAGAACCATTTTGTGGTGTGTCTGGTTGTTCTCTCAGAATGGAGTTTAAAACATGGGAACATGAGAAAATAAAATCCAATTGGGAAAACATCACTTTTGCGAGACTGTCAAAACGTTTCATAATACCGAACGTTTCAAATACTCGTAAACTTTTAGAACTTTCGAAAAGAGATCTAAGTTCTTTTACTGGCTTTCTTATAAGAAGTAGTATACTGGTCATCGTCTGAGCCACCATCTTAAGGACAAACTTGTTAGAATCCCAAGATGGCCGCCACAATGGCCGACTTTGGCACATACTCACGATTTCGAGCGCACAAATCGCTTCGTAAACAAAACCAGCGCACCTGATCTTTTTATTTTAGGCTTATTACAAGTGAGCAAGAACAGAATAATCAAATGCACTGTTGTTTGAAGCTTGCTTCTTGTGATTTGTGCGTTTGAAGTTCTGATGCACTTTCGAAGCGGGATTTCAAGACGTTTGTCCTTAAGCTGTACCATCTTAAGCTGATTGGAAAACTTCAAGATGATGTATGTCGCTTTTGCGGCATAGATATAGAAGACTTGGAGCATTTGTTGTGCCGCTGCCCGGCAATTGCTGCTAAAAGAATAAGGTTCTTCGACAAGGGGCAGATAGAACCCTTTGAGGTCTGGAGAACAAATCCCAATGTGGTAGTACATTTCATTCGAACTGTAGCACCGTGTTGGGATCACGCTAACAGTCAAGGTTTAATTATTTCTAATACCAATGGTGATACGTCAACTTGACATAGCAAAATAAAACTGGGTCATTTGTCAGAATTGATCTAAAAACTGGTCGCAGTGACTTATATACCCAACAATAAATTAAAAAAAAAACTTTCGGGGAAATCCAAGGTAAGGTAGGATCTGGCAGCACTGCTTCTATTTAAAACCGAAAAGAATAGAGCGCAGTCATGCGAGTGTGGAAGAACTTGAATTTGGAATTGCATTTCAATGGCGGCCAACACATGCAGTAGGTAGCAGGAGGTACGATGCAATGTCTTGTTGTGGTTCGGATCGTAACCTTCCCAAACCAGCCGTCCACCCTCGCGCTTCTCCTCCATCGTCGTCTTCATCGATTAGTTTGATTGGATCTGAGTATGTATCTAGTCTACGATGTTCGATTGGATCGTCGTGGCGGTTTCGCGTTTCACGTCAAACATCAAAATGCTTCGCCCTGGGTTTTGGGCCGCACAAAGGACGACGCGGAGAAGCGCACTCAATTGAAGCGAATTGATCGGGGTGTAGTAGTACCAGAACGTAGTTCCACTTTCGAAAAATCTTGAGCGTGATTTAAGATCCGCCATGTCGCAGCCGAGTGCCACTAAAGTTCTATTCTAACCTAACCTAACCTATAAAACGCGCGCGCGGAGCACGAGGGACAGAGAGGACTCAATTCGCCTTGACGGAACTCTTTGAGAGAATTTCTCTGTGCGTGAAAACATTTTTTTTAACATGGGAAAGGATAGGAGCTGCATTTTCAAATGCTTCTAAAATATTTTAGGGACTTCAGATTGAAAAAAGAGTTAATGTTTTGCAATATACTTTCAATTAGCTACACTATAACTGATTTTAGACAAAATGTTTTTAAATCACAATGTTATGACTATAATATAGCGTATCAAAATCTCATTCGATAACATTAAGAACGTTTTGCTTAAAAAAATTTCTATAAAGAATTAGAAGCATTAAATATCCGTGAAGGATTGTCGCACTTTGACTCTCTGCTGGCTGGGTCGGTTGGTCGGTACCTCGGTGAGGCTGAGACTGAGAGTAACTAGTGGCTGAAGCACGTGTTTGTGCACGACCACGGACGGCTGTGCGACAAATCTGACAGACACACAAGTGGCGAATGGCAAGTGCTGCAAGCAAATGTGAGCTTTTTTGTCGAGTGCTACAACAAATCGGTCCGGTACAAGTTTGGAATTTATTCGTCTAGATAAGGGGCCCAGTTCGGTTGCCAGTTGGTTGATTTATGGTCACACTTGATGTTTACGGCAGTTGTTTTGGCATTTGATATTCCATTTCTTTTTTTTAGCAGAACCTTGTTCTCAGCTTAGTGTTCTATTAGCACTTCCAAAGCTATTAACTGAGAGTTTCCGCTACTGCTTGACCATTTTGCATGAGTATATCGTGTGGCAGGCACAAAGATGCTCTGTGTACAAGGATATTTTCTTAACGAAAAGTTGCTGGACGGATAAGAAATAGAACCCTGCTGCTATTAATTTACTTAAAACTTCAGATCTGAAGTCACGACAAATTTCTACCCTGATTCCTAGCCGTACAAATCCATTAAGGATTATTTATAGTTGCTTCACTGCATTGCACAATTTCGCCGAACTGCCATCATTGTCGAAAACGTCGAATCTGATCATCAAACAGATCCCCTCGGTTGTCTTCCCACTCACTCAAAAAAACTTTGACAGTTTGTTAATTTAAAAATCTTTCCGTTTTTTTTATTATTTTATTCGTCCATTCCACCGACGTCGTCGTCGAATAATGCTTCTTGTTCCATCCCGGACTGCGTTAGTTGTCGCCATCCAGGCGTTCGAATCACTCCGAGCTGCAGCATCATCATCATCATTGTCGTCCCCACCGTCGACTGCAACTCGAATATTTTAATATCATTTTTCAGCATGAAAATGAGATTTTTTGTTCGGCTCCCTTGGGGCTGGCACGGCCGGTGGGGCAAGTGAGCTGCCCCATCTTCCCTACCCACTGCCGTTAATGGCATTTTCTTAAAAATATATCACAAAAAATGATTCTCTAAGGGTGGTGGAAGCCGGGGAAAAAAATGGATGCTCTGCACTGGTGCACTGGTACTGTAGAATGGGGCAACATTTGACCAGTGCTATTTTGAAAAATTCTGTGGATAACCTTAGTATACAGATATCGAAGAGTTCAACAACATTTCAGTAGAATTTCTCTTCAACATTCCAACAAAATCTCTTCCTAGGATTCCAGTAAAACCCCGTAGAAATTTCCAGAACAAACCCCTGGGAAACTCCCGTGGAATCCCGTCCTAGATACCTGAATAATTACGTCAGGCATTCTTATAGAATCCCTTCGGAGATTCCTGTGGAATCCCTTCGGAGATTCCTGTGGAATCCCTTCGGAGATTCCTGTGGAATCCCTTCGGAGATTCCTGTGGAATCCCTTCGGAGATTCCTGTGGAATCCCTTCGGAGATTCCTGTGGAATCCCTTCGGAGATTCCTGTGGAATCCCTTCGGAGATTCCTGTGGAATCCCTTCGGAGATTCCTGTGGAATCCCTTCGGAGATTCCTGTGGAATCCCTTCGGAGATTCCTGTGGAATCCCTTCGGAGATTCCTGTGGAATCCCTTCGGAGACTCCTGTGGAATCCCTTCGGAGATTCCTGTGGAATCCCTTCGGAGATTCCTGTGGAATCCCTTCGGAGATTCCTGTGGAATCCCTTCGGAGATTCCTGTGGAATCCCTTCGGAGATTCCTGTGGAATCCCTTCGGAGATTCCTGTGGAATCCCTTCGGAGATTCCTGTGGAATCCCTTCGGAGATTCCTGTGGAATCCCTTCGGAGATTCCTGTGGAATCCCTTCGGAGATTCCTGTGGAATCCCTTCGGAGATTCCTGTGGAATCCCTTCGGAGACTCCTGTGGAATCCCTTCGGAGATTCCTGTGGAATCCCTTCGGAGATTCCTGTGGAATCCCTTCGGAGATTCCTGTGGAATCCCTTCGGAGATTCCTGTGGAATCCCTTCGGAGATTCCTGTGGAATCCCTTCGGAGATTCCTGTGGAATCCCTTCGGAGATTCCTGTGGAATCCCTTCGGAGATTCCTGTGGAATCCCTTCGGAGATTCCTGTGGAATCCCTTCGGAGATTCCTGTGGAATCCCTTCGGAGATTCCTGTGGAATCCCTTCGGAGATTCCTGTGGAATCCCTTCGGAGATTCCTGTGGAATCCCTTCGGAGATTCCTGTGGAATCCCTTCGGAGATTCCTGTGGAATCCCTTCGGAGATTCCTGTGGAATCCCTTCGGAGATTCCTGTGGAATCCCTTCGGAGATTCCTGTGGAATCCCTTCGGAGATTCCTGTGGAATCCCTTCGGAGATTCCTGTGGAGGAATCCCTTCGAAGATTCCTGTGGAGGAATCCCTTCGAAGATTCCTGTGGAGGAATCCCTTCGAAGATTCCTGTGGAGGAATCCCTTCGAAGATTCCTGTGGAGGAATCCCTTCGAAGATTCCTGTGGAGGAATCCCTTCGAAGATTCCTGTGGAGGAATCCCTTCGAAGATTCTTGTGGAGGAATCCCTTCGAAGATTCCTGTGGAGGAATCCCTTCGAAGATTCCTGTGGAGGAATCCCTTCGAAGATTCCTGTGGAGGAATCCCTTCGAAGATTCCTGTGGAGGAATCCCTTTGGAGATTCCTGTGGAGGAATCCCTTCGGAGATTCCTGTGGAGGAATCCCTTCGGAGATTCCTGTGGAGGAATCCCTTCGGAGATTCCTGTGGAGGAATCCCTTCGGAGATTCCTGTGGAGGAATCCCTTCGGAGATTCCTGTGGAGGAATCCCTTCGGAGATTCCTGTGGAGGAATCCCTTCGGAGATTCCTGTGGAGGAATCCCTTCGGAGATTCCTGTGGAGGAATCCCTTCGGAGATTCCTGTGGAGGAATCCCTTCGGAGATTCCTGTGGAGGAATCCCTTCGGAGATTCCTGTGGAGGAATCCCTTCGGAGATTCCTGTGGAGGAATCCCTTCGGAGATTCCTGTGGAGGAATCCCTTCGGAGATTCCTGTGGAGGAATCCCTTCGGAGATTCCTGTGGAGGAATCCCTTCGGAGATTCCTGTGGAGGAATCCCTTCGGAGATTCCTGTGGAGAAATCCCTTCGGAGATTCCTGTGGAGGAATCCCTTCGGCGATTCCTGTGGAGGAATCCCTTCGGAGATTCCTGTGGAGGAATCCCTTCGGAGATTCCTGTGGAGGAATCCCTTCGGAGATTCCTGTGGAGGAATCCCTTCGGAGATTCCTGTGGAGGAATCCCTTCGGAGATTCCTGTGGAGGAATCCCTTCGGAGATTCCTGTGGAGGAATCCCTTTAGAGATTCCTGTGGAGGAATCCCTTCGGAGATTCCTGTGGAGGAATCCCTTCGGAGATTCCTATGGAGGAATCCCTTCGGAGATTCCTGTGGAGGAATCCCTTCGGAGATTCCTGTGGAGGAATCCCTTCGGAGATTCCTGTGGAGGAATCCCTTCGGAGATTCCTGTGGAGGAATCCCTTCGGAGATTCCTGTGGAGGAATCCCTTCGGAGATTCCTGTGGAGGAATCCCTTCGGAGATTCCTGTGGAGGAATCCCTTCGGAGATTCCTGTGGAGGAATCCCTTCGGAGATTCCTGTGGAGGAATCCCTTCGGAGATTCCTGTGGAGGAATCCCTTCGGAGATTCCTGTGGAATCCCTTCGGAGATTCCTGTGGAGGAATCCCTTCGGAGATCCCTGTGGAGGAATCCCTTCGGAGATCCCTGTGGAGGAATCCCTTCGGAGATTCCTGTGGAGGAATCCCTTCGGAGATTCCTGTGGAGGAATCCCTTCGGAGATTCCTGTGGAGGAATCCCTTCGGAGATTCCTGTGGAGGAATCCCTTCGGAGATTCCTGTGGAGGAATCCCTTCGGAGATTCCTGTGGAGGAATCCCTTCGGAGATTCCTGTGGAGGAATCCCTTCGGAGATTCCTGTGGAGGAATCCCTTCGGAGATTCCTGTGGAGGAATCCCTTCGGAGATTCCTGTGGTGGAATCCCTTCGAAGATTCCTGTGGAATCCACAGGAATCTCCGAAGGGATTCCACAGCGGAGATTCCTGTGGAATCCCTTCGGAGATTCCTGTAGAATCCCTTCGGAGATTCCTGTAGAATCCCTTAGGGGATTCCTGTAGAATCCCTTCGGGGATTCCTGTAGAATCCCTTCGGGGATTCCTGTAGAATCCCTTCGGGGATTCCTGTAGAATCCCTTCGGGGATTCCTGTAGAATCCCTTCGGAGATTCCTGTAGAATCCCTTCGGGGATTCCTGTAGAATCCCTTCGGGGATTCCTGTAGAATCCCTTCGGGGATTCCTGTAGAATCCCTTCGGGGATTCCTGTAGAATCCCTTCGGGGATTCCTGTAGAATCCCTTCGGGGATTCCTGTAGAATCCCTTCGGGGATTCCTGTAGAATCCCTTCGGGGATTCCTGTAGAATCCCTTCGGGGATTCCTGTAGAATCCCTTCGGGGATTCCTGTAGAATCCCTTCGGGGATTCCAGTAGAATCCCTTCGGAGATTCCAGTAGAATCCCTTCGGAGATTCCTGTAGAATCCCTTCGGGGATTCCTGTAGAATCCCTTCGGGGATTCCTGTAGAATCCCTTCGGGGATTCCTGTAGAATCCCTTCGGGGATTCCTGTAGAATCCCTTCGGGGATTCCTGTAGAATCCCTTCGGGGATTCCTGTAGAATCCCTTCGGGGATTCCTGTAGAATCCCTTCGGGGATTCCTGTAGAATCCCTTCGGGGATTCCTGTAGAATCCCTTCGGGGATTCCTGTAGAATCCCTTCGGGGATTCCTGTAGAATCCCTTCGGGGATTCCTGTAGAATCCCTTCGGGGATTCCTGTAGAATCCCTTCGGGGATTCCTGTAGAATCCCTTCGGGGATTCCTGTAGAATCCCTTCGGGGATTCCTGTAGAATCCCTTCGGGGATTCCTGTAGGATCCCTTCGGGGATTCCTGTAGAATCCCTTCGGGGATTCCTGTAGAATCCCTTCGGGGATTCCTGTAGAATCCCTTCGGGGATTCCTGTAGAATCCCTTCGGGGATTCCTGTAGAATCCCTTCGGGGATTCCTGTAGAATCCCTTCGGGGATTCCTGTAGAATCCCTTCGGGGATTCCTGTAGAATCCCTTCGGGGATTCCTGTAGAATCCCTTCGGGGATTCCTGTAGAATCCCTTCGGGGATTCCTGTAGAATCCCTTCGGGGATTCCTGTAGAATCCCTTCGGGGATTCCTGTAGAATCCCTTCGGGGATTCCTGTAGAATCCCTTCGGGGATTCCTGTAGAATCCCTTCGGGGATTCCTGTAGAATCCCTTCGGGGATTCCTGTAGAATCCCTTCGGGGATTCCTGTAGAATCCCTTCGGGGATTCCTGTAGAATCCCTTCGGGGATTCCTGTAGAATCCCTTCGGGGATTCCTGTAGAATCCCTTCGGGGATTCCTGTAGAATCCCTTCGGGGATTCCTGTAGAATCCCTTCGGGGATTCCTGTAGAATCCCTTCGGGGATTCCTGTAGAATCCCTTCGGGGATTCCTGTAGAATCCCTTCGGGGATTCCTGTAGAATCCCTTCGGGGATTCCTGTAGAATCCCTTCGGGGATTCCTGTAGAATCCCTTCGGGGATTCCTGTAGAATCCCTTCGGGGATTCCTGTAGAATCCCTTCGGGGATTCCTGTAGAATCCCTTCGGGGATTCCTGTAGAATCCCTTCGGGGATTCCTGTAGAATCCCTTCGGGGATTCCTGTAGAATCCCTTCGGGGATTCCTGTAGAATCCCTTCGGGGATTCCTGTAGAATCCCTTCGGGGATTCCTGTAGAATCCCTTCGGGGATTCCTGTAGAATCCCTTCGGGGATTCCTGTAGAATCCCTTCGGGGATTCCTGTAGAATCCCTTCGGGGATTCCTGTAGAATCCCTTCGGGGATTCCTGTAGAATCCCTTCGGGGATTCCTGTAGAATCCCTTCGGGGATTCCTGTAGAATCCCTTCGGGGATTCCTGTAGAATCCCTTCGGGGATTCTCGTAGAATCCCTTCGGGGATTCCTGTAGAATCCCTTCGGGGATTCCTGTAGAATCCCTTCGGGGATTCCTGTAGAATCCCTTCGGGGATTCCTGTAGAATCCCTTCGGGGATTCCTGTAGAATCCCTTCGGGGATTCCTGTAGAATCCTTTCGGGGATTCCTGTAGAATCCCTTCGGGGATTCCTGTAGAATCCCTTCGTAGAATCCCTCCAGGGATTCGTGTAGAATCCCTCCAGGGATTCGTGTAGAATCCCTCCAGGGATTCGTGTAGAATCCCTCCAGGGATTCGTGTAGAATCCCTCCAGGGATTCGTGTAGAATCCCTCCAGGGATTCGTGTAGAATCTCTCCAGGGGTTCCTGTAGAATCTCTCCAGGGATTCCAGTAGAATCCCTCCAGGGATTCTTGAAGACTCTTTCCAGGGATTCCTGTAGAATCCCGTCAACGATGTCTGTTAAATCCCTTCAGGGATTGCTGTAGTATTCCTCCAGGTATTCCTGTAGAATCCCGTCAGGCATTTCTGGAGAATCTTGTCGATCTCAGTAGAAAACAGCCCGCCAGTGGATACAAAGGATCAGTGTAACCCCGTCCTACAGTACCCCGGAAAAAATGGCACGAAATGGGTGGCAACGCAGCTCTAGCGCCAGTGAAAAATGCTGGAATAAACAACGTTCGTTTCCCTCTTGGCACTACGCTGGCTGGTCCCGGCAGTCTCTCAGTCTTGGCGTCCGACCAGGGAAAAATATTATCCTATATAAATAATAAAAATAATGCACCACCTCCGAACCCACCGCCGCGCCGTTCCAACCCACCAACCCAGCCTTCCTCACCGTTTCACATTATGGAGCAGAACGTTTGGAACACACCCACCACCGCACCGTCCGAAACGAACGAATCCATTTTAGTGTAATAACGTGCTACTAAAATTATTAATATCCCAGGTTCCTGCCTCACCTCGACCCCTGCCCTACCGGGGTGCATTGAATTATTGATATCCAACTTGGTGGACCCGCGCCACACCAATCCCGAAACCCCGGCGACCGGGACAGGAGCCGGACCAACATTTAGACATCACCTGTCGAATGCATCAAATTTTCATAATTATAATTGACAGCGACATTTCGCCTGCAAGTAGATAAATCGCCGATGACGACGACGACGACGACAGAGCGACGCCAGTTAGTTCGCTTTGAGCTCCACAATAAGGCACTACTGTACTGCCAGTAGCCAGCAGTGGACGAAAAATGAACAACTGAAAAAAATGACAAGTTCTCACACCCCCTGCAAAGGGTATCTACTGTGTCACGATCGTCGTCCTTTAGGATAGGACATAGAGACTGAAACACACCGAAATGGGGTTCAGTTCAGTTGCACAAATATATTAGTACTGGGAGTTCTGTGGTTTTGGTTCTTTATCGTTGTCGTTGTGTTGTTTGGTTAATCATTTTTTAATCCAACCCTTTTGTTGCACTGATGCAACTTAGTTGAGAAATAATAACCTCAATGATAAATCTTGTAGATAACATACATATTTATTTTCAAACACCTTTTCGAAAAATTGTTTGAATACGATTTTATCAACTTCAAAACCCTTCCATGGTCAGAAAGCATCATTCACTGAGACGCATCTGAATTTGATTCGAGCAGAATCGCCATCAACAAAATTTGATCAAAATCGGTTGCAACGTTATAACAACCTTCTGTTGTACAGGGTGCGACAGAAAAAAATGCGAAAAGTTCATGGCACTATTACACGCTAAATGTGGGATATATATGACTATTTTTTCATGACAATGTATCAGTCTATGTCTATATTCTAGCACTGCAAAATAAAAATACCATGAGCACCTCAATGGCGACGTTGCAAGTACCGAAGGTGGCGTGGTAACAGATCTAGGAGTATGTGCACAGGACGAAAGACTTCTGGCCCCTGACCTCCAAGAGATTGTGGAGAAGGTTGGCCGGTTGAAAAACAACAAAGCCGCTGGAGCAGATCAATTACCGAGCGAACTTCAAAAATACGGTGGAGAAGCACTGGTGAGAGCACTACACTGGGTCATTACCAAGATTTGGGAGGAGGAAGTATTACCGGAGGAATGGATGGAAGGTATCGTGTGTCCCATCTACAAAAAGGGCGACAACTTGGATTGCGAGAACTACCGCGAGAACTAAATACTGAGCGCTGCCTACAAGATACTCTCTCAAACTTTATGCCGCCATCTATCACCGATTGCAAGAGAGTTCGTGGGGCAATATCAGGCTGGATTTATGGGTGAACGCGCTACAACGGACCAGATGTTCGCCATCCGCCAGGTGTTGCAGAAATGCCGCGAATACAACGTGCCCACACATCACTTATTCATCGATTTCAAATCGGCGGATGATACAATGGATCGAGAACAGCTATGGCAGATTATGCACGAATACGGATTCCCGGATAAACTGAAACGATTGATTAAGGCGATGATGGATCGAGTGATGTGCGTAGTTCGAGTATCAGGGACTCTCTCGAGTTCCTTCGAATCTCGCAGAGGGTTACGGCAAGGTGATGGTCTTTCGTGTTTACTGTTCAACATTGCTTTAGAGGGTGTATTTAGGACAGCGAGGATAAACACGAGTGGAACGATTTTCACGAAGTCCGTTCAGCTGCTTGATTTCGCTGATGATATTGATATTTTTGCTCGTAAATTTGAGACGATGGCGGAAACGTACATCCGACAAAAGAGTGAAGCCAGGCGAATCGGATTAGTCATTAATGTGTTGAAGACAAAGTACATGTTGGCAAAGGGCTCCAAGGAGGAATCACCGCGCCCGCCACGCCGAATTTATATTGACGGTGATGAAATCGAGGCGGTTGAAGAATTCATGTACTTGGGCTCACTGGTGACCGCCGAAAACGACACCAACAGAGAAATTCAGAGGCGCATTGTGGCAGGAAATCGTGCTTACTTTGGACTCCACAGAACTCTACGATCGAATAACGTTCGCCGTAACACGAAGTTAACTATCTACAAAACGCTGATTAGACCGGTCGTCCTCTATGGACACGAAACATGGACCCTACGTGCAGAGGACCAACGCGCCCTTGGAGTTTTCGAACGGAAGGTGTTGCGTACCATCTACGGCGGAGTGCAGATGGAAGACGGGACTTGGAGAAGGCGAATGAACCACGAGCTGCATCAGCTGCTGGGAGAACCAACCATCGTCCATACCGCGAAAATCGGGAGGCTACGGTGGGCGGGTCACGTCATCAGGATGTCGGATAGCAACCCGACTAAAATGGTTCTCGAGAGTCATCCGACCGGTACAAGAAGACGTGGAGCGCAGCGAGCTAGGTGGGTCAACCAAGTGGAGGGCGATCTGCGGACCCTACGCAAAGTGCGGAATTGGAGACAAACAGCCATGGACCGAGTGGAATGGAGACGCCTACTATGTACAGCAGAGCCCACCCTGGCCTTAGCCTGATCGGTAAGGTAAGTAAGAAATTCTTGTAGAAATTGCAGACAAAATTACTGGTGGAGTTCTTCAAGAAAACCCACAACACATTTTTGAGGGATCAGGTAAGGATTTTCTGGATGAAGTCTTGGAAGTTCCTTCTAAGGACTTCTCCAAACGGTATTTGCAGTGATTTCGTTTTAGAGATTCCTCCTGAAGTTTTTTCTAGGACTGTATCCAAAGTTTCGCCTATCATTCTGTGGATTCTTCCAGGAGCTCTTCCTTTCTTCCTCTGGGAACCCCCCTTGAAGATACTTCCTGTGCGCTTTAGGTTTATTGCGAGCAAGCGGGAGCTGCGGGAATGCTTTACTGATTTGCACTTTGACATTGCTGCACGAGGGATGACTACACGGGTGAGTATGATTCGTGATGCCTACTATGATTGCTTGATGTGCTATGCGTCGTTGTCCACTGTTCAATTCGACAGCATAAATCTACTGTCACACACTTCCTACAGTTTCTTCTGGAGATTACTCTGCCCGTGTTCGTCTAGAAATTTCTCGAGGAATTTCCTCTTGGAACTTTTAGGGATTGAAAAAATCTTTGGAATGAACTACAAGAGGAATATATGAAATGAGCTCCTGGAAGAATCGTCAGATGGAACTCTTGAAGAAATCTTGAAAGAGATTTCTTGGAGGGATCCTCAAAAAGAATACCTGGAAATATCTTCAGGGCAATGAAGTCCTAATGGGTTTGCCAAACGGATCTCTTGGGGAATGCTGGTAATACACCTAATAATCTTCTAAAGGAAATCCATAGGAAATTCTTGGATAAATCTTGATATTGCCGATGGAATCTCCAGAGGGAATTACTGGAAGTGTCTCCATAAGAGATTCCTCAAGAAATCTCCAAAAAAACTCCTAAAGAAATCCACAGAGGCAACGGCTGCCGAAATATCTCCTGGAGGAATCCCCAGGAGGAAACACCAAGTGAAACTCATGGGGAATCCTCAACAAAAAAAAATATAATAATAAACATAATAATAAGATATGTACAGAAAGAATTCCTCCAGAGTTCTAGAAAGATTTCCTAGATGGAGCTTTTGGAGAAACCCTCAGAAGGAATTCAAAAAATTACCACTTCAGGCATCCCTGGATTGAACTTCTGGATAAATCAACAGAGGAATCCCCAGAAAAAAAAAACTCCTGGAGGAACCTTCAAAGGAAATTTCCAGAGGGTAATTTTGACAGGTATACTTAGAATAAACTATTGGAGGAATCCCCAGAACTTCTGAAGAAATCGCTGGAGTAAACCCCAGATCAGGGTTGAAACATGTCAAAAAATGTCATTTGATTATTTACCACTCTCACTTCCTCTAGTGAAAAATATTTATCGAAGATATCGTTATTGTAGCAAAACCAACCCGCATTATTGAAGGTTTGTGTTTGCGGATGGAAATTTTCACTGGAAGTGATGAAACTGGAAAATGTCATGTCATTTTTTCCATGACATTTCCGTGACATTCCACCAAACTGCCCAAGATGGATTTTTGGAGGAATTGCCTGAGGGGCACTTTTGCAGGTGTTGCGACAGGAAAGAAAGGGCGACCACTAATTTTTGCAGCTGATTTATTACCGCTTCAAAACTGTAATTGTAGTAAGTTTTAGTTCAGGGTTTACATAATCATACAAAGTAATCTTACTTTTCAGTGTCCTATACAATTCTCGACCCTTCTATATCACTGTCCAACTTGTTCTTAGGTTAGTTTTAGTGCCTAAGTTTGGTAGATATATTTTGGCATTCAGTGTGTAAGTTTTGCATGTAATTTAATATAGTAACCTCTACTAGTTCATAAGCAGGATAAAAACACTAGTCTTAAGCACAAACCAATAATTTTAAGATATAATAATTGACAAGAATGAAATGTAGCATGAGTAGCAAATTCCACGTTCGGTGTATATAGTTCACGTTTTGTTTTCATCTCCTCTCTTTTATGTCCTATCAACAGTGACGGCTTGTCACTGCAGTGGTTGAACCGTTTCGGATAGGGTGCCCATCTCGACGGGACCGGTAACAGCAGGTATCGTTAGAATGAACTCTTGGGTGAATCCCCAAAGTTCTTTCTGCAACTCCAAGAAAATCTTCTTCGAGTTTTCTCAGGATCTTTTTCAGTTGTTATCGCGGGATTTCTCCTAAAATTCGACACGGATTTTGAAGAATGCTCCCAGAATTTCTACTAGAATGTTTTCAAGGATTTTCTGCTGGTGATGGTGGTGCGTTATAAAAAGTGAGTATCCTTCCCCTAGCAAGCATCAGTGACATGACAATGCCATCAGTGTGATGTTGCCTCACAGCGTAGTAGAGCTTTGGCGGTGTAAGTTGCCTTCATCGTGAGCACGGTGTACAACATTCAGAAGGTGTTGCATTCCGGAAATCTGACAGCTTTTTTGATGACGTAATTAAAATCGCTCTAAGGCGTGAACAAAATAATCTAGTATTCCACATCAATTTGTTCAACATTAAAAGACGACAAGAACGGCGTCACATTTTACGTCCAAAATTGATGTTTACATAGGTAACTAGCCTGCCTTGTGAAATTGAATGCCGTAATAATAGAAATACACTAGAACTCCAATGGCGCTGTAGTCACTTTTCCTATTTAATTAAATTTATAACTTTTATTGCAATTATTGATTGTTTTTTAGTGTCCAGCTTGAAGAGAATCTTTTGTTTTGGTAAACACAATTTATTTGACACTTCTAGTACCGCTACTGACGCTGTAAGGGCGTGGCAAACTAGATGTTAGTCACACGAAAAGTCGCGACATTGGACCAGGCTTGACAGAAACTCCCTCGCGAGAAAATGAGGAAGCGATTTTGGCGAATTTCTGAGGAGTGAAAATAAAACTCAGAAATCACAACGCAAATCCTCAACAGCACCGAGCGCGAGCTTGCCGCGCAGCGAGGAGTTTGTCCAACACTCATAATTGCTTGTTGTGTTTCTCACGTCCACTCACACTCAAAAAGCTCTCGCGAGTTCCACTCCCATACAAATAAAGACTCTCGAGGCGAAAATCGCACTCAAAAACCCGAAATAATCATCGGCTCTTTTTTCGTTCCCCTCTTCCTCGCTCAGTTTTTATTGCCTCTCTGTTTGGGGTTCGTTTGCTCCCTCGCGACGAGGCAAAAGCAAAATACCGCTCTAGAGCATGTTGCAAAACTCTTTTGATTTCGAGGAGGATTATCAAGCCTGCATTGGACTTCTGTGGCTAGTTATTCTACTGCCGTAATCGTGAAGTCAAGTGATTCTGCTGCAGTTTGCTAGGATTGCTGAGAACAAACTGTTCCAGTGAGCTACATAATATTCACAGAGATCATCCCGGAATTTCTACGAGATGTTTTGCTGGTAATGCGCTTGATTGGATTCTCCCACAGTTACTCCGGTAATTTCTTCAAGCCACTATCGATAGCATTCATCTAAAGTTCCTGCCGGAATATTTCTTTAGGGTTCTCGTGGAATTTCTCATGATGTTCCGCTGGAAATTTTTCTCGGAGTTTCTCCTGGAACTTATCCTGGGTTGTTCCTTCCAGAGATCTCCTTGGATGTCTCTCAGAGTTTTTCGGGTTTCCATTTCCTTCATTTCTCCCAGGGTTCATTCAGAGTTCTTTTAGGATTTCTACAGAAGTTATTGGTATTTCTTTATGCAGTTCTTCTCACGATTTCTATCAGTGATTTTTTAAGGGTCTTACAAGCTTCGTCTTGTTTCTTAAAATTCCTTAACTTTTTAGGACGCGCGCCATCAAGCAGCTGAAATTGCATCGCGTATACGACGAGCGATTTTTTTTGGCAGTGTTGTACTTTTTACAACGGCGCGCGTGCGAAGGATTAAAGAGTTACTCTAAGAATTTCTCCTACTATTCCGCCTATAAATTTCTCATGGAATCTCTTCCAGGACTTATTCAGGATTTTTTTTCTGTGATTCTTCGTGTGAATATCTTCTAGAATTTTTCCAGGACTTTCGTGTGATTTCTGCAAGGATTCTCTTTAGGATTTCTCTAGGAATTCCGTCTGAGATTAATTCTGAAATAGCTTTTAAGGTTCCTTAAGGAGAAACATCAGAATACAAATATGGCTGCCAAAATGGACGACTTGGTCCCCTATTCACGTTTTTAAGAGCACCAATTTTGAAAATGCGTAAATAAATGCGTTCGACTTGTAAAAGCTGCCTCTTTTTGCAAGTGAGAAAAGCCAAGGATCGATCCAAGAATACCTCTGCGAATCCTCCTGAAATTGCTTCAGAAATTCTTCTGAGATTTTACCTTAAATTCCTTCCAGGATCCGTAGAGGAATTTCTTCAGGGACTTTTCGAGAAAAGTGAACCTCTCCAAAAACTAATACTGAGATTTCTCCAACAATTCTTCTGGAATTCTTTCATGATGTTTTTCTGGGGCTCCTGCTGAAATTCAGAAATTACTTCTATGTTTAATCCAGCACTTCTTTCTGAGATTTATCCAGAAATGTTTATGAAATTATCTAAGAATTCCTTCTGGGATTCCTTCATGAACTTCTTTTGAGATTCACCCTGGAGATTTCGGATGGGATTCTTTCAGGATTATTATTTTGAGTATTGCTTGCCAAAATTCAGGAATGTCTACCAAGATTCCTACAGGATTGTTTTCGGAGGTCCTCATAGAAATTTCTTATAGGGTTCTACCGAGAACTTCTTCTGTGAATGCGCCAGAATTCATTCATAAATGTTCAGAAGAAATCCTCAATTTTTTCAAAACTATTATCGAAATGTTTTCAAAAGTTGCTCCAGAGTTCGTTTAGATTTTTTTTTTGAGATTTTAGCTAGGAAATTCTCCTGAAATTTTTCCAAGTATTCCTCCAAGATTTTTTTTGATTTTTTTTCCTAACACACCTAACACACCATCAGGAAATTTTCCAATTATTCCATTATTAGGGATTGTGAACTTTTAGTGGCTACGCAGTCTTTATTCTTAAAACGGGTTTATTATTTATCCAATGTTTCGGCACTTAGGGATGGTACCGAAACGTTGGGTAAATAATAAACCCGTTTTAAGAATAAAGACTGCGTAGCCACTTAAAGTTCACAGTTAAGATTTTCAGACGATTCACACAAGCAATTTTTAAGGATTTTTCTATGGAAGCCTCCAGGAATTTCTACAAAATTTCTCAAAATATACCTCCAAGATTTTTGGGGAAGTTGTCTTAACGAATTTCTTTAAGAATTTCTTCAAGAAAAATCTTTTTGGGATTCCTCTGAAGACATTTTGAGTGCGCGAAAATTGGCTTTCTCGGTCTAAGGTCAATCTAAATGGATTGGATTACTCAACGTTTTGGCCGGTGTTATTTGGCCATTATCAAAAACGGTTGATTGGTTTGTCTTCTGACAAGCGGCACACTAGAAGTTTTTCGGTCGGTAATCATCTAAAATTCTTATGAGTTATTTCTAACGATTTGTATAGACATTCCAGGATTTTATTTAGAAATTTATCCAGAAATTTTTCCAGATATTCGTTCAAGAATCTCCCCAAAGACTCTTTCAAAAAATCTTTAAGTTGCTTATCAAAAATTTCTTCCGTACTTTTTCCAGGAATTTCTCTAGGAAATTCCCCCATGATATCATTCAGGAGTTTCCCCTGGATTTCAGGATTTTTTTCCAAGGAATTCCGTCAGGAATTTTCCATGAAAATCCATTAGAAATATCCTCAGGATTCTTTCCGAAATTTTCCCAGGAGTCCTCCAATAATTACCTCAGGAATTCTGTCGGATATTACTCAGGAAAACATCTATATCTCTGCATGTATTTTCTCCAGAAAATACATGCAGAGACTCCTTCAGGAATTTCCCCAGGCATTCCATTAGAAAATGTTCCCAGGAATTCTTTCAGAAATTTCCCCAAGACTTCCTTCAATTCCTCTAGGAATTCTGTCAATACGGAGATCTTTCTCATCTGAATGTACTATTCTAGAGGATGTTTCTAGAGACATCTACGAAAAAATCTCTTAAAAATGCTCGCAAGTTCCAGTGTTTTTGTAAGAACTGTTATTTTTTGTGAACTTGGAGTGTTATATATCAAAGAGTGATTACTGATTACGCTTTGTATAGATTATTATAAACCTATAAGGATAATCAAATCAGCAGAAAATCTATTGTTATTTGAGCCGTCTTTCTATGTTATCATCCATTATAGACTTCTACAGTGAATAAATATCATTTCTTTTTTTTTTCAACAAGTCATAACTTTCCGGAACCTTATAAATTATTCCGGCACATTGTCGAATGACTACCCACATTTCGGCTGCTTCACCACCGTCCAAACTACAACACATCATCGTCGATGTTCATAAATATATACCATCCGCCCCATTCCGCACCAAATTTATAACTGCAACCATCTCCATCTTCTCCTTTTCAATCTTATTCCACAGTGCACGAGTGAACATGGCTCCGGCTGGTCGTTCCTGAGACGTCCTGGTGCCAAAACATTCCCGTGAACAGCAACAACAACAACAACAACGTCAACAGACGACGACGAATACAGCAGCGACAACGCGTCCAGACTTTTCCTCAACAAATGCAACAACAACGTCGACCGAAGCAGCGAAAAGTTTGCGACGAATCACTTGTTGCATTACCCTGAAACGATAACAACAGCAACAACAATAGAAGCAAAAGAAGCAAAACCGACAACAACTCCAACGGAAGAAGAGGAAAACTTCCAGCGTGCATAGTTACCAACGACGACGACGACAACCGGGGAGACCCGGTTGCTGTGAGTGCGGTGAGTGTCAGTGTGAAGTGAGCGGTGAAGTGAAGGTGCAAGTGAAGCAACAAGTGTGTGCTCTGCACAGCAGTGCAGCAGCAGTGCCAAAGCAATCCGGGGCGGCTATCGCAGTAAGCCGCGGCGCGGAATTTCGACGACGGCCGCCGCGTGACGGCATTCCCGGACGGCGGCATGGCGGACTGCTCGTACGCCCGGTGCGTCCAGGAACGGCGCTACATCCGGCGGGAGCTGGCCAAGTGGACGAAAAATATGGTGCACATAGTTGGTAAGTTTTTTCACTGTTTTTTTTTTTTTTGTTTCTCCGAACGCTGTATACAATTTTTAGGTACCAACATTCCCACATAGAAGAAGCTTTTTTAAGAAAGAAAAACTGCACATAAAAATGTGGGGAAAGGAAGCAAAAAATAATTGATTAAATGACATCGAGAGCACTCTCACTCCGACGTCGACGATGACGACGACGGCTAGCCTAGCATTCGTTTCAACAAGTTCGGAGCGTTCGGCTATGCGGCAGCTCAGTGAAGCGAAATCCTTTGTATACTACTATTCCGGGGAGAAGCCCCAACCCCGCACCGCCGCGTCGTCATCCCGAGCCAAACGGAAAAGGGTGGCTTAAAACTTTTCATCCAAAACAAGCTGTGGTAGTGGCCCCTTTTTGCTTGACGACGACGACGGTAGAGACGGCACGGGCTGCTGCGACTCTTCAATCCAGTCTACCGTCGCCATCGCCTTCGACGGCGTCTTCTTCCGACTCCTCTATTTTCCAGCTGCTCTCAGCTGTGTAGTGGTGAGCAACAAGTGAAATTTCGTTTCGGTTTTATGGAAATAGTTGGAAGAAAACTCCCTTCCCGGAGTACTCCTTCGTGCTGCAGCCAGCCGGTCGGCCGCTTGCCGGACTCGGAACGTTCCAAACCATTGGCGTTTGAAGGTGACGCTTAGAGTAATTGCTAAAATTTCGTGAGTTACAATTGATAGGCTTTAGAAGAAGTTCAGTAGTTCTCCATGGAAATGCATTGCTGGCTATATCAAATTTTGGAAGGTTTACCATTGGAAGCCGTAAGAAGGTGTTCCCTGGGATTCTTCCAGAAGTTTCTTCTGAAATTTCTAATAAAGCTCCATCTGGGAATCCTCCAGGAACTCCTTCCGGATTCTTCCACGAACTCCTTTTGGTATTCCTTTAGGAATTCGTAAGCAGTCTCTTTTTAAGATTCTTCCTGAAGTTTGCTCCGGATTCCTTTAAAAGTTCTCTCTGGGATTCTGTGATTCTTACAGATTCCTGTAGGAGTTTTTTTTTTTCAGAATAATCTTACAATTTCTTCAGGGAATTGATTAGAAGTTTCTTAAGGGACTCCTCAAAGTGTTGCTCCCGCGACTCTTCCATTTGAGTTTTCTATTTTTTGAGATTTCTCCAGGTGATTCTTTTTTTATAAGATTGATCTGGAATTCCTCAATGCGTTCCTTGTCGTTCTTCTGGAAGTTCTATAAGACTACTCAAAGAGATTCTGGGACTCCTCCCTTTTGAGGATTCTTGCTTCTGAGATTCTTTGAGGAGATTTTTCTGGGATTCTTTCAGAAGTATTTTTAGGACTCCTTCAAGAATTGTTCTACGATATGTCATTCCAAGAAGTATCCCGGAATTCTTGATGGACTCCTGGAGGAATCCCAGGAAGAATTCCATGAGGACTCTCAAAAGCAACTCCTGTAGGAATCTCGGAACAAATTTTTGGAGGAATCCCGGATGAAACTGTGTTAGGAATTGCAGAAGAAACTCCTGGAAGATTACCAGAAATGGCTCCTCGAGAAATCCCAGGAAAACTTCCTGGAGAAATCTTGGAACAGTCTCCTGCAGGAATCTCGGAACTCCTGAAGGAGTTTCGGAAGGAATCTCAAGCGTTATCCCATAAATAACTCGTGGAAGAATCTCATAGAAACTCCCTGAGAGATCCTGGAAGAAATTGCTGGAAAACCCGAGACAGGAACTCCTGAAGGAATCTCAGGAAGACTTCTTGGGGGAATCCCGGAAGAAAGTCCTGGAGGAATCCCAGAAGCAGCTCATAGGGGCGCTGCCACCGTGGTTGCTAAGATAATTATTTATAAGTCTGTGACGTTTCGTGACCATGTAATTTACGATTCGGACTTTGTGAGCTTTCCATCGTGGTTTCTGCTTTTAGTGGTGTTCAGTGTACGTACACGTTGCATGATACGAACTCAATGGGTAGTTTGATTACACGGTTGAAAATGCTGTGACATCCATGTGCACAACAAAAACACGTGCTCGATGAACAAATTGAGATTTGAATTTTTAAAAAATCCACATATTCCGGTAAGACTCGAACTCACGACTTCCAATTCGATAGACGGGCGCTTCTGTTCCTTCAAGCTACGGAACTCGAAATCAAATACATTTTCTCAACAGTGTACTGCCGTGAATCGCAAGTCAGTCCCATCTGCATTTTGTGCAAAAATGAGGTAATGATCTTTCTTCGAATAATCTTTCAGCTACATGAATAAAAATATATAGTTTGTTCAGTAAAATTGAAAAACAACATCAAGTCAGATTGTCCTATAATGAAATGTAATCGCAAGTCAGTCCCATTACGAACTAGTGTACCCTCCAGCACAAAACCTGATACTGTTTTAGCTAGTTTTATATTTTTCACTGTTACGTTTTCATGTTTGAAGCAATATGTGAAAGTTTCATGATGATCGCAGAAGCTAATGATGTGCGACTGTGGAATCGAGTTCAGTTCTACGCCCACTGGCGACGGAGATAGTAGAGTGACTCCGTAGCTTGGAGGAATAGAAGCGCGCGTCTAGCGCATTGGGAGTCGTGAGTTCGAGTCTCTGCGGAATACGTAGATTTCTTATCAAATTCAAATCTCAATTTGTTCATCGAGCACATGTTTTGTTGTGCACATGGATGTCAAAGCATTTTCAACAGCATAATTTTCACATGGCTTGGTCAGCCAAAGTAAAATCAAGAAATTGACATTTGAAGTTTGATTACGTTCAAAACGTGAAGTTTATATGCTGATTTATGATCTGCTGGTGAAATCTCTTCAGGCGCTACTTTTGGAATATGTTCAAGAATTCCTTACGCGGGTGTAAGAATCCTCCAAGAATTCCTAGATTTCTTCCGAAATGTCTCTAGGAACTCTTTCTGAGATTCCTCCAGGAATCCTTTCTAGGATTTTTTTTTCAGAAATTCCCCAGTGAATGTTCTTAGGCTTTTCTTCCGTGGATTCTGCAGAAATTTATGCCAGGATTCCTCTGGAGTATCGTCTGTAATTCCTCAGGTAGCTCTATCTGAGATTCTTCTTTGAGCTCCTTTAAACGTTCCATCTCGAATTCCTCCAAGATTCCTTCAGAGAATTCAAGATATTTATTTTGAGAATTCTCCAGAAGTTTCGGAAACCCTCCACAAATTGTTTAGGAGTTTCTATTTTTAGATTATTTTCAAATGTCTTCAATTTTCCAGAATTCCCAGAAGGAATTCCAGGAAAAATAGAACCTCAGAAGGAACTTTTGTAGGAAGCCCAGAAGGACCTCCAGGGCGAGTTTCTTACAAAGCTTATGGAAGAATTTCTTAAGAAATTCTTGGAGGAATTCCTCAAGGATCATAGAAAATCCAAGAAGAAAATCAAAATCCAAGAAAATTACACTAAGACTTCAAAAGTAAATACTAGAGAAATCCCAGAAGAAACTCCCAAAGAAATCCGACAAATGTCTGGAGGGATTCTAAAAAACGGGTCAATCCCGGGAAAACTCCAAGCTAAGAAGACTAAGAAGAAGGAGGATAACAGCAAGAAATTTCGGGTACAGTTATGAGGAAAAGCTTGGAAAAACCTCTGAAAGAAATCGCGAAACACCGAGAAATACCTTGGGAGAAAGCCCTGATTAAATTCTTAAAAACTCTGAGAAACGTCCCGCGGAAGCAGCTCCGAAAGAAATTCTAGGAGAAGAGCCAGAAGGAATTACGGAAAACAATTGAGGAGGATGGAGTCCCTCGAAAAACTCCGGAATCGTTCGCATTTTAGGGAAGAGCTCCTTAATCTTCCGTTTGCTTCACGTTGGCAGTAGCTCGCTGACATAGTGTACGATGTGGGTCGCAAGTGACCCTAATGCCAAAGGAGGGTTAATGAACCTCCGACCGTCTCTTTTTTGGAAATATCAGCTTGATGTAGCGGCCTCCCTTTTCTTCCTTTAGCCCGATAAGTCAGTTTTATGCTGGATCTGATTCGCTGCCCGAGTATCATCCATAAAAATCTGTTACTTCTAGGCGGAACCACAAACTTCCAGAACGAATCTTCTGCATTACGAGAAAAATTTCTACACTACGCATTTGTGGTACCACCTTTGGAAAATTGCTTTGGAGAAATCCTTCAAGAATAATTCGTGGAAAAAATACTAAAGGATTTCCTGCGAACTCCCTAAAGAATACCTGATAGAATCTCTTGAGTAATCCTGAAAATTCTCCGGAAGAATTTCCAGGGCCATTTATGGGGTATTTCTTGCAAACATTTTGGGGGGTATCTCTAGCAATTATTGGAGGCACTTTTGTAAAAATTCCTATTGATCTTTTGTAAAAATAATCCGAGCAAAGTCTGGAGAAATCCTCGACATGGTTAGCATGTGACTTGGAACCCAGGGGGCTACTAGGGGGTTAAAGAGGGGTTTCAGATTAGTTTCAGATAGCGACGTTTTCGAAGGGGATTCAGGTGAGTTCCGATAGGGTTCAGAGGCATTTCATGGAGTTTCAAAGGCTTTGTTGGGGTCGTAGAAGGGCCCCTTTCAGGCCATTCAATGGGCTTTGTGAGCATTTCAGGATAGTTTTGTGGTGTTTCAGGGCGTTTCAACCGGCTTGTGGGATGATTCTGGAGCGTCGGGGAGGTTTCAGGACATTTCAACCAGAGGTTTTAAAGAGTTTTAAGATGTTTCAGGAGCATTTCAGGCGGTTTTCATGAGTGCTTTCAAGAGAACTTCAGGGGGTTTCAGGAGCAGAGTTGTTCTTTGTCACTATCAATGGTAGGCAAACTGTCGATTTTGATAGGCAGACTGCGATCCAAGTCAGCGTAGGCTCTGTTGAGTTACCGCGTCACCGTCACTTTTCTTTTCCCATCACAACTGGACTGATTGCGATGGCGGGTAGATATCACTGATAGACCATCTTTGAAATTCGTTTAAAAATCAAAATAAACACTTAAAGTGATGAAATTTAAATATGTGGTACAGAATGAAAAGTTTCGTATGATGGTCACAAAACATTTTGAGTTTTGACAAAAATCGCAAAAATATCAGTTCAGTTGCTATGATAGTGCTCTGGAGTGTGGGTCAGTATCAAGTCGTTGCTGGTCTCTATCGTTTTGATATTGATCGGCCTACTGTGATAGTGACGATGGTGCAAAATCAGTAGTCAACTGACATGACTGATATTTGGCAGCTAAGTTCAGGAGGTTTCAAGGGGTTCCATAAAATTTCAGGGAGAGAACGTTTAAGTGTTTTTGGAGCGTTTTTGGGTTATAAATAGTATCTGAGACAGTCCCTGAGTGGTTGCAGATGCTTTTTCAGGTGTCAGTGGCACTTTCATGACGTTTCAATGAATTTTAATGATCTCTTTGGGTCTATAGGTCTGTGTCAGATGACTGCTAGAATAATGAAAAATAGTGAAAAAATAGTTTCAGGGGGTCTTCAGGGGCGTCAGTAGCCTTTCATTGGTTGTCAAGGGTTTTCAGTAAGGGTTTCAGGAGCGTTTAAGTGGGCTCAACGAGCGTTTATTTATTTATTTATTTATTTATTATATATCTTCATCTGACCTACTCGGGTCTTAATGAAGTGTGGCTGGGAAAAGCCTCAATCAGGCATAAAAACCCGCATCTTTCCACACAAATAACACGTTAAAACAAGTACAATAAAATATTATCACAGAATAAAAATTAATTAAAGCTAACATTATAAAACAAAAAATCGTACGAAGCACATCAATTAAAATCAAACTGTTCAAATACATTATTAAAGTTTACAATCATAAACCTAATGGGATCATGCTGTCCATATCGGCTGTTACGAGGATCCAAGTAGAGGAAATTGCGGCGTCGTAGAGGTCTTTCTGGAACATATATTGGAAGCTCGGACAGTAAAGATGGAGCATCAATCTCGCCATTCAAAAGCTTTCCTATGAAGCTGGATTGCATTGACGACCTCCTTATCGCTAAAGTATCCAGCCCCAAAAGCATACACCGGTGCTCATATGGCGGAAGATGAACAGCGTCACGCCAGGGAAGGCTCCGAAGAGCTAATCGCAAAAATTTACGTTGCACAGCTTCAAAACGGTCAATCCAATTCTGACTATACGGGCACCAAACTACTACTGCCGATTCCAAGATGGAGCGAACTAAAGCACAGTATAGAGATTTAAGGCACAAAGGATCTCGAAACCCATCAGCAATCTTGAAAATGAAGCCCAGCTGTTTATTCGCTCTAGAAAGCACATCATCGTAATGCGGCCTGAAAGTCATCTCCGTATCCAGTATCACTCCAAGATCCTTGATTTCCTTTTTGCGTTCCAGCGTTTCACCTGATAATGAATAGTCAAAATAGATAGGATTCCGTTTCCTGCAAAAAGTAATTGCAAAGCATTTTGCCACGCAAAGTGCTAAACCATTTCGCCTGCTCCAGCATTCAAAAGAGCTTAACGCTTCCTGTAGTGTAACGCAGTCTTCAATACAGGTGATCACGATGAAGATCTTCACGTCGTCCGCAAAGAAAATACGTTCGCCGCGGGGCAGTACAAACGCTACGTCGTTGATGAACAGCGAAAATAATAGTGGTCCAAGATTACTTCCTTGGGGCACTCCAGAGGGAATGGAAATAGAATCCGAATGAGTCAACCCGATACGCACTTTCATAGACCGGCCAGATAAATACGAGTCAAACCATCTGACAAAGCCATCTGACATTCCCAGTTTTCCAAGCTTATTGAGTAGCATGCTATGGTTCACGCGATCAAACGCCGACTTAAAATCCGTATAAATCGCGTCCACTTGTTTTCCAGCATCCATTGAACGAATACAAAGTGAAGTGAATTCGACGAGATTAGTAGCCACTGACCGTTTCGGGAAAAAGCCATGTTGTGCCGTAGATATGTAGTTCTTACATGATTCAAAAAGAACGTTTTTCACGATAATCTCTAATAGTTTCGAGCATGCGGCTAGAGATGTTATACCTCTGTAGTTGGCAATATCACGCTTGTCGCCCTTCTTGAAAACAGGGGAAAGAAAGGAGGTTTTCCAACCAGCCGGAAAGGTTCCTTGTTGTAGCGAGCGATTAAACAGCTTCATCAGCGGCATCATAAAAGCAGCGGAACACCTTTTCAAAAGCGATGATTCCAGAAGCGTTTGGGGTAGTTTCAGCGGCGTTCGATGGGGTTTCAGGATGTTAAAGAGTTCTGTAAAGGGTCATGTAAAGGGAACGTTACAGGAGCTTTTAGGTGCGTTTTGCAGTGTTTGGGGTTTCGGAAGCGTGTTACGAGTTCCAGAGGCGTTTTAGAGGGTTTCGGGGCGTTTCAAGGAGTTTTAGTTCTGTAGATTGCGATTTTAGGGGTTTCGGGAGCGTTTAAAGTGAAAACCTGAATGTGGTTTTGTCATATCTTCACCTGCAGAGATTTTCAAGGAATTTAAGAGGAGTTTCAAGCTCATTTCAGGAACTTTGAGGGTTTTATAGGGCTTTCAGAAAAAAAAAGAGTTTCGTTTCAGAAGGTTTTAAGGACGTATAGGGGTTTTGGAAGAATTTCAGCAGTTTTCAGGAACGGTTTAGGGATTTCAGGGGAGCTTCAGAAGCGTCTCAAGAGGTTTCAGTGCTATTTTGGAGGGTTTGAAAGCGTTTCTAGGGATTTCCGGGCAGTTATTGAGAGTTTCAGGTGGTTCATTTGTGGCACTTTTGAGCCCTGAAGCCTATTTAAATACACTGGATGCAACCCCTTGAACCCCCTTGGCATTTCCCTGAAACCTTCCTAAAACTTCTTGATACTACATGAAACGCTCCTCTGTGACGCCCTTGGAATGCCACTTAAACTCCATGGATCATGAATCCCTTCAAAAACCCCTGGATATTGTCTAGAATCTGTAAGCCAAAGACATCGTTCCTCTCAGTAATAAGAATCCTTATGTACATCAGGATTGAAATGTGCATGCTCGCTAGCACTGCCTAGAGGCAGAAGATCGCTTCTGTGAAAGAATTTTTGGATGAATGACTTGAAAACTTTTTGGATGATTCTCTAGAAGAACCCCTGGAAGAATCTCTGGAGTAACTCCTATGAAACTACCTTGAATAATTATGGAGAAAATGCTTGAGAAACTCCCTGGAAGAGTTCCCGGATGAATTCTTTGAACCAGTCACGGGGGAGTATGGCAAAAACATTATGCTGTAGCTTTTTAAACTCAGCTGAGATTCCGTACACACATAACTTTTGCCATTGCCAACCCTCTTATCAGCAGAAAAACTTCTTGTGATAACGGTGGCTCAAGGCATACTAAACTTGGATGAGGGGTCAGTATGTTGAATTTGTTAATCATCCTCATTCTTGTTTACGGACGTATCGACTTTCGAACGTTTTTGGTTCGATCGAATCAGTAGGCCATTTGATTTTGCTGGCGTAAACGGGAATGCGAACGATTTTCGTTCGAAAGTGGATTCGATCGAAAACAAGAATGAGGGTGAATATCTCGGTTACTGCTGATTGATGTGGCAAGCTGGGGTCTAATCTACTCGTCTCTCGATTACAATTCCCCTCAAACGCCCTTGAACTGACCCTGGAACATCCGTAACCCACTGAAACCTCCCTATAACCCCTTGAAAACCTCTGGAATGCTCCCGAAACCTCCAGGAACACCTCTGGTACGCCCCAGAAAACCTTCCAATACCTGAAACGCCCCTGAGACACCATCAACCCTTGAAATTATTCCTCTGAAACCCCTTGAATCCGCTCGAAACGCTCCCGAAACTCCCTGAAACAATTATGGAACTCCCCTGTAATGCCCTTGAATACCCCTGAAACGTCCCAGGGACCTTCCAACCATCTGAAGCGACCCTAAAACCGCTTTAAAACCCCTGCAAAGCCTCTGAAACGCCCCGGGACAACCATAGAGTACCGTGAAACCCTCCTGGTACGCCCCTGGGAACCATTTAACTCCAAATTTGGCAGTCTTCTTCTTCTTCTTTATGACTCTGCGCGCTCACTGGAACTTGGCCTGCTTCGCTTCAACTTAGCATTTCCACAGTTATTAATTAAAGGACTTTCTTTGCCTGCCAATACATGAATTTATATATTGTGAGGCAAGGACAATAATACACTATACGCCGACGGGAACGAGAATCGAACCCACCGTCTTCGGATTAGTGAACCATAGCCTTAACACTAGGCTAACTGGAGACCCCGGCGTTCCAGAAGGTTCAAGACGTTTCGAGGAATTTTTGTGATTTGTATGGATCAATAGGTCTGAGCCAGATGGCAGCTAGATTAAAGGAACAGTGATATTTCAGAGGGTTTCAGGAGCGTTTTACGAGGATTCAAGGGCGTTTCGGCGGTTTTAGAAGCATTTTAGGGAGTTACAGGCGATTTCTCAAGCGTTTGGAGGGTGTCAGAGGCATTTTAGGGCATTTCGAAGGGTATTTGTATTGTTCAAAGGGATTTTTGTGGGGGTTTAATAGCGTTCTAGGGGTTTTAACGGGATATCAGGGGAGAGTCAAGAACTATTCAGGGGCGCTTTAGAAGGATTAAGTGACGTTAACTGGTTTCGGAAGCGTTTCAGGAGCTTTCATACCCGTTGAGGGAGTGTTAAGGTACTTAGTTTTCGAAGCATCTTAGGAGGTGTCGGAGGTGAATTGGAGGGTTTGTGGGCGTTTCAAGGGGTTTTAGAATTGTTTCAGGTGTTTTCAAGGCGGTTCAAGTGGTTTCAAGGCCGTTGTTGCATAAGAATTGCAGCAGAGTTGCAGAAAGATTCAAAGCATTTGTGATGGTTCAATTTCAACACACACTGCAATCCCTTGAACACTCTTGTTATTTTCCTGAAACCGTCCCTGAGACCCCATAAAACGACTCTGACACTAACTGAAGCACTCTGGAACGTTTTCAAAACGCCTTACAAACTTCTGAAAAGTCTCTAAAAACCTCTTGAAGCCTTTTAAAACGCTCCTGAACTCCGCTGAGATATGTAAAATTTAAAAAAAAAAAACATACTCACTTGCGCCTTCTAGTGGTAGAATTCAGAATTAGGTAAATAGCTCGTCATATGTAGGTTCTTGATCAACCGAAACAATTTCCCGAAGACCTCAACTTTCCAAATAATCAGGATCGTGAGATAATTGATATGGCCATTTCACAAGTGTTTTGCTTCTGTTTGGTAAAAGCACCGAAGTGTACAGTTACAAGCACAGTCTCAATGACAGTACATTACTTATAGCGTCGTAACTGGTGAAAAGAGCTCCAACTTATTATTCTTTTTCTCTCACGGGAGTCAAGCACTTGAAAAAGATGGGTAACATGGGCAATTTTGCACCATACTTTGTATCCCGATATGCCTGATCCTCGAAGTTCTTTCTGGAGAATATCTTGTAAGATTCTGTGGATTTTTTGTTTTATTGACAAATCTTTTGAAAAATTTCCGGATGCCTGATTTTCTGGAGGAATGCATGAGAAGTCTCTGGAAGAGCTTCCGGATGAATCTCTGAGGGACTTCCAGCAAGATCACTTTAAAAAGTATCTAGACTAATTTATGTAAGAATCTCGGTTATGATTCCCCTGAAACAGTCCTAAAATGATCCTGGTACTCCCTTAACAGCCCTGAAACTCCGTGAAACCTCCTGGAATACCCCTGCCACGTCCCTGGAAACCCTTTACTCTGAAGTGTCCAGGAACACTTCTGGAACGCCACTGACACTCTTTGAAAATACCCGGAGCACTCTAGAACACCCCCCTCACGCCCTTGCGCTTTATTACGAATTATTCTGAGATAACCCCTGCATTTTGTCACGAAATGTTTCCCTAATTATCGAAGATGGAACATTCTTGCAGGAATTCCTTTTCGGCAAGAGTTGTGCAAGAATTTATCTGAAAATGCCTGCAAGAATTACTATCATCAAAAACGGCTATGCTGTCTTAAAATTAGCAAACGATGTTTATTACTTGCCCAACGTTTCGACACGGGGTTAGTGTCTTCTTCAGGGGGAAACTAATTTGGTCGTTTTTGATCGTGTGTTATAACAAACCAAATAAGTCATGTACCAACAAACTAATGACAGGACAGTTACAGTTAGACAAAACACAAGACCAAGAGCGACCATTATTAGCGACCAATTAGTTTCCCCCTGAAGAAGACACTAACCCCGCGTCGAAACGTTGGGCAAGTAATAAACATCGTTTGCTAATTTCAAGACTGCGTAGCCGTTTTTAATGATAGTTGAAACGATACAGTCCAGTCTCCACTAGAATGCAAGAATTACTTTGGAATGTTTTTCATCGCATGTACCTCTTTAGAATTTTCTGAAGGATTTGCTCCAGGAGTTTTTTCTTTGGGATTTCTTCAGGTATTCTTCTGAAAACTTCTCAAGAAATACTTTATATGTTTTTCGGGAATTCCTCTAAATACGTCTTCAAAAGGTGCATTTTTTTTCCCAGAGAATCTGAGATTCTTCCAGAGATACATGTTGGAATTTATCCATGTTGATTTCTGCATGTAACTCCATATATTTCGACGATTCTTTCAGGTACTTATTAAGAAATTCCTATTGAAAACTCTCAAGAGTTTCTTGTGTAAGTTCGTCCAGAGGTTTCTCCAGAAATTCCTCCAGATATTCAACCAGGAACTGCTTAGGATTAATTCAAACCTTCCTTTCGAGATTCTTCCGGAAATTTTACCAGTGATGCTGTTGAGGAATTACTCCGGAGAATCGCTCAGCAACTCGTGCAAAAGTTACCACAGAATCTATTCCTTGGCATTTTTCAAAGAATTTTTCAAAAAATTTGTCCCTGATTACCTGCAGGGGATTCTCTAGTTCTTCCAGGTATTTTCTTAAAGATTAATTTCAAAACACATTTTTCAGGATATTTCTAGACTAACATTTGAAAAGGGCGTGACAGCCATTGCAAATTTTTGCTTCTCCCGTTCCTCCTGAGCGTATTTCCCACCAGGTATTTATGTAATATCTGACCGGTAACAGGTATATCACACTCCCCTCTATCTGATAGCGGGATATGTTAGCATAAATAAATTCAAATGTGCCTAGAAGGGAAGGAAGGAGCTGAGGCGTGCAATGTCTGCTCCGTTCTTTGGTCTAGATTTCTTCAGTGATTCTCTAATTCCAGAATTTTTTTCTGTATCCCTTCAGAAATCATAAAATAAGTTCTTCTGAGAGCTCATCTAGAGGGTGTCGGTCCATTTGGCCGAATTTCGTTTGACCGAATGCCGTTTGGCCGAATGGGTTATTATACAAATGTCGTTTGGCCGAACTATGATCAAAAGAATTCAAAGGAAGTTATAGTAAAATGTCAATATGATCATTATAAATATTTCCTTCTTTTAATCATAGGCTATTCTTTCTAGTTTTGCTATTCATGGATTAGTTGAAACTGCCAATATTTATGAAAAAGAATTTTCCTTCTTTGAATTATAGGCTATTCTTTCAAGTCATATTCAAGTCGTTTATTTTTCGGCCAAATGGCATTTGGCCAAATAACATTTGGCCAAATCACCCTTCTGGAATTTAACCAAATGACCCGAAACCCATCTACAGATATCTGTAGGAGTTGTTTCAAGGATTTACATATTCAGAAAATCCTCTAGGCAAACCTCAGAACGAATTGACGTGTTTCTTGAAGAATTATCTCATTACCTGTTTCTGGAACATATGCTGGGATTTCTGCAAACATTTTTCTCTGAGATTTTCTCTGTGAATTCTTCCAAATATTTTTCAAGAAATTTTTCTTTGGAACTACTGCCAAAGCTCCTCCAGAAGTTTGTCATGATTTTGTCTAAGGAGGCATCTTGAGGATTTTTTTAGATATTTTCCCAGAGATTCATCCAGAAAATCCACCAGAGATAATTGCAGAAATTGTTTCAGGATGTTTTTGTTCAGAAAATCTTCATGAATATCTTCTTGGAATCTTCAAAAGTATCGCCAGGAGCTTTTTTAAGGGATTCCTTCTGACAATTCTCCAGGGTCCAGAAATCTTTAGATTTCTTTCAAGAAATTTTTCAGTATTTTTTGTGATTTCTGTGAGAGCTTCTGAAAAAAAAAACCCGGGAGAAATATCTGAAGCAATTTCTATATGAATCTCTGAAGGAATATCGGAACATATTTTTTATGGATCCACGGATAATCTTCAAATTCGCAAGCAAATCCTGAGGGAAACATTCAAGAATTTGCGAAGGAATTACTCATGCAGTTTCAGAGAAAAGTTTGCGGGATTTTTTGAAAAAAAAACTGCATGAAAGAACTTTGAAGTATTCCCTTGCTGATATTCCTGATGAAATCTCTAAAATTGTAAAGAAGTCTCTGGAGATATTTTTCAAGAAATTTAGAAGCAATCCGACCAGGAATTTCTGACCCAAATCCTGATTCCGAAACACTAGAAATCCTAGGAAGTACTCTTGAATGAATCTCTGGAGGAATATCTGGAGCAATCTCAGGGATGTTCTTGGATTCTTGGAGGAATCCTAGGAAAAATTTCCGAAGAACTTCCTGGATAAACTGGAAACCCTAGCTGGGATTCCGGGAAAAGAGGATTTTTTAGGGTTTTTTTTTATAATTCGGCGAGGATTTCAGGTATTTCTAGAGCAATCTGTGGGCCCATTTCTGAAGGAATTCCTGTAGAAATTCCTAAAAAAATAACCTGAATCTGTGGAGAAATTCATACAGTTATCTTTAGAGTGGAGAAACTTCTCGAGAAATAGAAAATCCTGACAAAATCTCTGTATGAAATCTTTCAGAAATCTCTGGTGTATGTATGCTGATCTCGGGATGAACCCCTGAAACAATCCTGGCTTCTTGTGGGAATTTTCAAGGGTATCCCTAGCGCAATTTCTTAACAAATACTCTGGTGGACTTCTTGAAGAAATATCTGTACAAACTTCTGATGGAATTTCTGGAAGATTTTCTGGAGAAAACACTGCAAAAATTTATGAAACAAATCTTTGAAAGCGTTTTTAAAAGAATCCCTGTAGAAAATTCCGAATGAACTCCTGGAGACATTTCCAACGGCTTTTCTAAATGAATTCCCCGAAAATTATTTAAAGTAATCCCTTTCGGAGTTTGAGCAGGCATCCTTGAAAATCTACTTAAAAGAATTCTTGGAGAAATTCTTATAAAAAATATCTGATAGAAACCCTGGAGAAATTTCTTCAAAAATCTTCTGAGCAAATCGCTGAAGAAGTTTCTGAAAGAATCCTTGGTAGATTATAACCCTAAACTCCTTGTGTAATTTATGAAGGAATCCATGGGCACATTTTAGGACGAATCTCTTAAAGAATATCTAAAGTATTTTGCAGGAAAATTTCTAGCAGAATCTCTGAAAGAATTTCTGAAGGAGCACGTGGATGATTTGCTAAAGAAATATTTGAAGAAATTTCTAGAGGAAAGCTGATCTTTTGATTTTCAGACGGAATCACTGAAAGCATGAATTTAAGTTTCCAAGGTTTGTCCTGAAGTATTACTGTAGTATGATGGTAGGATTCGTCTGAAAAGATGACGGTTGGCTAAAGCATGTTACCCATCAAAGTTGCCCCTGATATACTTCCGATTTACCGCACGCTTCTGATTATCGCCTTTCGCTGTTTGGCGCTGAAAAGTTCCGTTTCTTTTGGAGCAACGCAAAAAAAAAAATAGTTCCCCCTGGAAACTGGAGGTTCCCTATTTGCCATTCTCACCAATTCCTCCCGCACACACCAGGATAAATTCGCTTATATAAACGCCAGAAAATATAATAAGCTTCCGCGCTCGGTGCGCTTGTGTCAGTTTCTGCACACGAAATTCTTATTCCATTTGCACAGTTTTTCGTAGCTGCTGCTATAATGGTGGTGTTCGCGCCTCAAACCACGTCTTCGTAGCCCCTGAACTGCATCTGGGTGATTGCACATCCCACTACTCATGCCACACGAACCCCGTCCCCGCCGGAAACGATCAATTTATGTTGTATAACGAACGGAGGAACTTTCGCCCCTCAGAAGAGCCTGGCACAAGCAAGGAAGGATATAACAACATCTTGCCTCCTTCTTGGCCCAATCGACTGCTCATCCCACCGCACCTTGCACCATGTGCAAGGAGCTTTTTTGCGCCCGGTTATTTTTTCGGCATAGGGAGCCTTTGCTGCAGCGCACAGCTTCTTCCGTTTGGGGGGTTTGCAGTGCATCCGAGACCAGGGGGAATGGAGAAGGAAATAAGAAAACGGGAACTGCACTCGGTGAAAACAACTAGGTAGGTACTGACTGGAGCATAGCCAGCAGACCAACCCACACCGACGCGGCGACGACGGATAGGCAACAGGTTTCTGTTGTGTGTTCGGCTGGCTGCTGGATGGGTGGTATCGACATCGACGGAATGGACTTTTGGAAGGTGATAAACATGGAAGGTGGTTGAGTGCGAGGACACTTTTCTTAAATAATGAATATTGTTTTGAGAAGTAAAATTTAATCCGATGGAAATTTTAGCAGTTGAAAATGATATTTACGAGCAGTTGATTGACAAAGTTCTTTTTTACTTGCAGACATACATTTATTTCTTCAACATCGCATTAAGCCTTCCTAGGATGTTAGGATTTTCGCACCAAAATGGGGTACTGCACGTTCAGCATGCCTGTCTGGGTCATATTGACCCCAACATCTTACTAGAGTTAATGTGAAACAAAACCAACAACAGAATACTCGGTTTGTGGCTGCCGTTCTCCATCCTCGGTCGCGCCCAATGCTCGCCAAGTCACGCTCCACTTGGTCCGCCCATCGTCCGCTCTCTGCGCTCCACGCCTTCTTGTGCCAACCGGATCAGTTGCAAACACCAGCTTTGCAGGGTTGTTGTCCGGCATCCTTGCAACATGCCCTGCCCACCGTATCCTTCCGGCTTCGACCACCTTCTGGATGCTGGGTTCGCCGTAAAGTGCAGCGAGCTCGTGGTTCATCCTTCTCCGCCACACACCGTTCTCCTGCATATCGCCGAAGATCGTCCTTAGCACGCGTCGCTCGAAAACTCCGAGTGCTTGCAGGTCCTCTTCGAGCATGGTCCATGTCTCGTGCCCGTAGAGGATTACCGGTCTTATTAGCGTTTTGTACATGGTGCATTTGGTGCGTGGTTGATTCTTTTTCGACCGCAGTTTCTTCTGGAGCCCGTAGTAGGCACGACTTCCGCTGATGATGCGCCTCCGAATTTCACGGCTCACGTTGTTGTCAGCCGTCAGTAAGGATCCGAGGTAGACGAATTCCTCCACCACCTCGAAAGTATCTCCGTCTATCGTAACATTACTACCCAGACGGATCCGGTCGTGTTCGGTTCCGCCTACCAGCATGGACTTTGTTTTAGAGGCATTCACCACCTGTCCGACCTTTGCTGTTTCGCGTTTCAGGCGGGTGTACAGTATAGCTCAGCCACCGTTTTAGATGTTCTGGCAATAATGTCCATATCGTCCGCAAAGCACACAAATTGACCGGATTTTATGAAAATCGTTCCCCAGCTCGTCACATCACACCTTACAGAGCGATGATGATGAGTAGGCATGAGAGTCCATCACCTTTTCGCAGTCCCCGGCGAGATTCGAATGAACTGGATAGTCCACCCAAAACCCTTACACAGTTTTGCACACCGTCCATCGTTGCTTTAATCAGTCTATTCAGCTTCCCAGGAAAGCCCTTTTCATCCATGATTCTCCATAGCTCTGCGAGGTCGATACTGTCGTATGCCGCTTTGAAGCCGATGAACAGGTGATGCGTTGGGACCTGGTATTCACGGCATTTCTGGAGGATTTGCCGTACGGTAAAGATCTGGTCCGTTGTCGACCGGCCGTCGATAAAGCCGGCTTGATAACTTCCCATGAACTCATTCGTTTTAGGTGACAGACGACGGAAGATGATCTGGGATAGCACTTTGTAGGCAGCATTCAAAATAGTGATCGCCCTGAAGTTCTCACATTCCAAATGATCGCCTTTCTTGTGAATGGGGCAGATTACCCCTTCCTTCCACTCCTCCGGTAGCTGTTCGGTTACCCAGATCCTGACTATCAGCCGATGCAGATAGGTGGCCAACTTTTCTAGGCCCATCTTGATGAGTTCAGCTGCGATACCATCCTTACCAGCTGCTTTGTTGGTTTTGAGCTGGTGAATGGCATCCTTAACTTCCCTCGACGTGGGAGTTGGTTCATTTCCGTCTTCCGCTGCACTGGCGTCGTTGTTCCCTCCGCTGCCGTTGGCTCCCGTCCCCGTGCCAACGTTCTCCACACCGTTCAGGTGCTGATCGAAGTGCTGCTTCCACCTTTCGATCACCTCACGTCCGTCCGTCAAGAGGCCTCCATCTTTATCCCTGCATATTTCGGCTCGCGGCACGAAGCCGTTGCGGGATGCGTTGAGCTTCTGATAGAACTTCCGTGTTTCTTGGGAACGGCACAGCAGTTCCATTTCTTCACACTCCACTTCTTCCAGACGGCGCTTTTTCTCCCGAAAGAGGCGGGTCTGCTGTTTCCGCTTCTGTTTGTAACGTTCCACGTTCTGTCGAGTCCCTTGCTGCAGCATTACCGCCCTCGCTGCGTTCTTTTCCTCCAAGACCGTTCTGCACTCTTCGTCGAACCATTCGTTCCATCGATTTCATTCCACGTACCCGGTGGTGCTCTCGGCTGCGTCGTTGATGGCTGCTTTCACTGTACTCCAGCAGTCCTCTAGAGGGGCCTTATCGAGCTCGACCTCGTCTGGCAACGCGGCCTCGAGATTCTGCGCGTATGCTGAGGCGACATCCGCTCTAGGTTGTACCGTCCGTCAATCAGAACGTGGTCGATTTGAGATTCCGTCTGCTGTGGTGATCTCCAGGTGTAACGATAAGGGAGGCTGTGTTGGAAAAAGGTGCTACGTATGGCCATATTTTTGGAGGCGGCGAAATTAATGAGTCGTAGGCCGTTTTTGTTCGTCTGCTGGTGGGCGCTGAACTTACCAATCGTCGGTCTGAATTCCTCCTCCTGGCCTACCTGAGCGTTCAAATCACCTATGATGATCTTGACGTCGTGGCTTGGGCAGCGATCGTACTCGCGTTCGAGCTGCGCGTAAAATGCGTCCTTGTCATCATCAGTACTTCCGGGGTGTGGGCTGTGCACGTTTATTATGCTGAAGTTGAAGAATCGGCCCTTGATCCTCAACCTGCACATTCTTTCGTCGATCGGCCACCAACCGATCACGCGCCTCTGCATATCGCCCATCACGATGAAAGCTGTTCTTAGCTCGCGTGTGTTGCCGCAGTTCTGGTAGATGGTATGATTACCTCTAAACGGTCGCACCATGGATCCTGTCCAACACACTTCCTGCAGCGCTACGGTGCCGAACCCGCGGTCCTTCAGTAGATCGGCGAGTATGCGGGTGCTCCCAATAAAATTGAGAGATCGGCAGTTCCACGTACCGAGTTTCCAATCGCAAGTCCTTTTTGTTCGCTGGGGTTCTTGCCGTGGGTCTCTTTTTGCTTTTGCTGATGTTCCGTTACAATGGTTTTTTACGGCTAGTTCGTAGGGTCTGACACTTTCCCCCAACTTTCCGGAAGACCATAGTGCACAGTTGAGCTCAACGTCCTTCCCTGACACTCGGGCGTTGATTAGCCGCCCCTAACATGGGGATCAGACGCTGTTGTGAGCCGCTTCTCCTGGAGAACAGACGCTCAGGTTTCCCCGCAAACCCCTCCCCCCTTCCCTGTCAGCCTACGACCAAAGCTCCCACCGGGGTTGGTAATCCGATCTTCCCTAAGGTTGCTAATAGTTTCCGGCCGGTACCGCGAGGAGGTAGGGATAGGAGTTGCTGGGCAGAGGCTAATGGATCACAATGGGATCTGAATTGCGTAGCATACCCAGCCTTAACCGTGCCTAGATTATCCTTATGTTGATCGATTTTCGTCAATTATTGAACGGTTCACACTACTGGTAGTTGAAATTTCCATTCAACTAATATAAATATGTATTAATGGTCGAAGGAGAAAAGGTCTATTGAATGGAACAACAGGAATGGAACAATTCGGCCTTATGTCCCATTCGACCGTTTGTCCATTTGACCTTTTGTCCATTCAATCTTCTGTCCTTTCGACCTATTGTCCATTTGACCTTATATCCTTCAACCTCTTGTCCTTGGATCTTGTCTTTCGACCTTTTGTCATAGATTCCTTGAAAATCCTGGAATACTCAGAAGCCTCTCTCGAATGCCGGTGTTACTCCCCTGAAACGCCTAAAAATCTCCTGAAACGCCACTTGAGCACCCCTGGAACATCTCTGAAACCCCTGGAACGCTACTGAAACCCTTTGAAGAACCACTGGTATTTCTTGAAAATCCATGGAACCCCCTGAAAACCCCTGCCCTGGAACACACTCTCAAAATCTATTAAAAAAAACCCTGAAACGCCCCCAGCAATTTCCTGGAACGCCTTTGAAATCCGCTGTAACTCCCTGGATCATCCCTGGAACCCTTTGACGACCCCATGAAAACCTCTGGAACGCCCTGGAAACGATCACAAAATACGCGAACACGAGACAGAACACAATACTTATCCTTAGCTAGTAAGAACGATACGTGTTGTGTTCCGTCTCGTGTTCGCGTATTTTGTGATAGTGAATGTTCTTACGCTAGCATAATCGACAAATTGTTTTTGTTCTTGAAACGCTTTGGAACAACCCAGAACCCCTCATCCCACTCGTAGACTTTTGTTCATACAAAATTTAGGAAATTTATAATAATTCTATAATATTTCCTCAGGAATGTTTTTAGGATTCCTCTAGTTAAACTTGTACTGTTTCGTTTGACTGTGGTTATGAATTCCATGGTTTTTTTTGTTTGAACACCTATAAGAGTTTCTGTACCCTGGGATTTTACCGGCAGTTTCTTCTAGGAATCATCCAGATGTCCCAGTTCTTCCTAGAGTTTGTGGAGGATTCTTTCTTAGGATTCACCAAAAACTAGGAGGAATTGTTTCTGGGAGATCATCCGCGGTTTCTGCAGAAGTTCCTGTGGTAAATCTTCCAACCCTTTTTTTGAAATTCCTCTCAAAAGTCCTTGTGAGATTTCTCCAAAAATTTATTTTAGAAATTCTCCAGAAGTTCTTCCTGGATTCTTCTTAAAAACTTTTTGGAAGTTCACCAGGAGTTCCTTCTGAACTTCATCAAAGAGTTTTTTCTTTTCTTGTATACTCTTAGAATATCGATAGACCGAAAAACCCCCTAGTACTTCTCGGATTCGTCCTGGAAGTACTTTATAACTGTCTTGTGGGATTGTTCGAGGAGCTCCTTTCAATGTTCAAGGGGGGGAGGTGATTGTTCGAGGAGTGCAATACAGCAGTTTTTCCTGGGATGAAACCATAAATTTGAGTTTTTGGATTCCGCCAAAAGCTTCTTGAAAAATCAAAAGTTACTACCAAAAAGTTTTCAAAATTTCCTTCAGAAATTCTTACAATGATTCCTTTAGACCTGGCGACTTCATTTAAAATTCTTAATAAGCTTCCTCCGGTTATAATGTGCGTTAAAATAAAAGCAAAAAATATTTCCTTCTCGTTTTTCCTCACGTAAACCTTCACGCACATTCGACAACTTCGTAGTCGCAAATTGCTAGCTGCACGAAAATCCAAACTACCTAATATTTGGGTCGATTTTACTCAAAATTGAGTATATAGAATAAACTCGTTACGCAAAATTAGGTTGTTTTCCCTCTCTGGCTCAACCATATTGTCAAAAACAAACAAAGATGCATCTTCCCAAAGGGGGTCCTTTACCCCAATAAGCCAATTTTGGGTAAATGTCGGTTTACTCAAAATTGAGTTGAATGAGGGGGTCTTAGGTTGAATTTACCTACTCTTGAGTATATTTTTTTTAGCTGGGGTAAAGGCAATCTACCTAGCGTGAGTTTAATCGATTTACTCAAATTTTGGCTTATTGGGCCGAACTATGGAATTGCGTCAAAAGAACTCAATTTTGGGTAGTTTGGCGGCTCCGTGTGGAGTTTGGAGATGAAGTCGCGCGTCGTGGGCTAGGTACCAGAGCTGCAGCGCCGTGGGGCGATAGAAAGCGCGGCGCGCTATTACTGTGGAAACGTTAAAATAACCATCGCAGCAGGTGTGAAAATTGGATCTAGATGAGGAGCATTAGTGAAAAAATTTAACAGAAGAGAGAAGCACGTTCTAGTTTTGCTAGTGAAATTTCCAAGTTGAATTTCTTTACACATTTAGGATATGTGGTGAGTTTTTGGGATTTTTAGTGAACAGTGGTGATTGCGCGAAACATTTAAATTGTGAACAATTTAGAGTAGTGGAAAAATCTCATTGTTTATGTGTAAGTGAATTGTGAATACTAAACCGGAAATTTCTACCAGCACGAAAAATTATGGATTTCTTACTGTTTCTTCAGGTGAGTCACCTACCAAAATGCTTAATGATGAGGAAAATATCATCGACGTCCCAGTTATCAACCAATCGATTACCGAGAATGTTTGTGCCGGCTCTCTCAGTGAAGCGCTTCATTTTTCTCATGTCAGTTTTTATATCCTTGCAAAGTACTGTGGAATTCTTTGAGCTCACGACTGCAAACCATGCTAGTGGGTTTTGAGTTTCGGCCACTGATCGAATTCCTTTTGAATTGTGATCGTTCTCGGGTACTGTAGCAGAGCAAAATTAACGAGTTTTACCGGAGGTTGTACAACAAATACGCACTTCTGTTTCTCATTCGGAGTGAGTCATTCGTAATGATTTTTCCAATTATTTTTCCAGCATATCTTTCTTCAAAGTGCTAGGCATGCAAGAAAATTAACTTTCGATTCATGTTGTTGAAACTTTCAATATTTTGATCCATTTGAAAATTTGATTAAAAAGCACTTTATTTTTTTTACGACGGGGTAAGATGGCCCACCAGAGGGGTAAGAGGACAATCACGATTTTTTTTAAATGTTACTGATTAGAAATGGTTCAATTCCATACGTTGAAATAATATGAGGCTCCATGGAAAATTGGTAAGCATTGTTGTCACAAATATGTTGGTTCTAGTTACATCCAGTGCAATCAACGCAAACATGAGCTTGTTCATGTTAAATGGCCCATTTTTAACCCTTCCGTTACATATCCCCCCTAACGAGAGTGCGAAAAAAAATACTATTTTCGTTCTAACTTTTCTGTTTTTCAATATTTTTCGACCAAATTTTGACACAATATGCGGATATCCTTCTATTTTAAGGATTTGCTAGGGATTGTTGGAATGGCCACCTGGTTCCGGAGTTATTCCGGAATCAAAATGGGTCATTCGATTTGGCCATTTTGGGAAAAGTAAATTTTGGATATAAGAGCCGTTCAGTTTTCAGACCAAAGTGCACTAGAATGATAGAAAAAATTGTCTAGAAGTCCATCCCGGTCACTACGTGCCTTGGAACCCGTTTTACGGATGTTCCGGGGTCAATTTTTGAATATGATTCAATCCCATCATGCGACACCTCAAACTTCATGATTTTTCAAGATGCATCATTCTGTGCCATTTTGGAATCGGTTCCGATGGTTCCGGGGTCCAATTTTCGAAAATAAACAAACACCATCATGCGACATATCAAACTTCATGATTTTGAAAATTATGGCACTTTATCATAATGGTTGGCCACTTAGGATACATTTGGCCATTATGGAATCGGTATACGGATTTTCCGGAATCCAGTTACGGGGACAAGTTTTGAAAATGGTTCAATACCGTCATGCGGCATCTCAAACATCATGATTTTCAAAACAAATCATTCTGAGCTAATATTGCGTTATCTGAAATACTGTAGGCCATTGTAGAACCGGTATTCAGATTTCCCGGGAATCGGTTTCGGTGGTTCCGGGGTCAATTTTTCGAAGATAAACACCAGGAATTCCTACGGAAGTTCCTACAGAAATGGCTCTGAAAATTCTTCTAGGAAATTCCTCCAGGAATTCCTCCGGAAATTCCTCCAGGAATTCCTCCGGAAATTCCTCCAGGAACTCCAGCAATTCATCAATTCATCCAAGAGTTGCTTTTAAGAGTCACCAAGATTTTACTTTTGAAAGATAGGAGTTTCTCCGTTTCTTCAAAATATCCTACGGGAATTATTCCAAGACTGCTTTCTGAAATTCCTCCAGGATTTTTTTTCTGATATTTCTCTTTGATTTTCTTATGATATTTTTTGACTTTGTTTTGGTATTTATGCGCAATAGAAACGTCTACACCAACTGCAACATTCACAGATTTTCCAATACGATTCTTTCTTTCATCTTTGTTATTTCCTCATGATTACTAGATGAACCAGCCTTGAACTGAAAATCTCGTTAATTAAGATAATATTGCAATTATAATTATCCCCGATTTCTTACTGCGTTTCCTGGAGATCTCCCAGAAGTTTAGTCTAGTGATCTTCCAGGAATTCTTACCTAAAATCTCAAAGAAGTTTCTTTAGGGATGATGTTTCGTATAGAAATCTCCGGGGAGTTATTCCTGAGGATCCTCAAGAAGTTCCTTGTGGGAATCCTTGAGAAATACCTTCTAGGAATCCTGTATAAATTCTTTCGAGAAATCATCCAATTGTTCCTCGAGGGATACTTTCAGATTTCTGGGATTTCTGTGGGATTTTTGGGAATCTTTTGTTTCTTCTTGGAATTCTTCAGGAGTTGCTGGAGAAATCCCCAGATCGTTTTCGAAGATCCTAGACTACTCCTTCTTTGAGAAGCTTATTTCTGAAAGATTTAACTCCTAATTCACCTAAAGGAGCTTCTGAATTATTTCCTGACGATTTCTCAGAAGAAATCCATTAAGGAATCTGGAGGAATACAAGAATCGCTAGTAGAAATTACTGAAGAAAATCAAAATTGCGTTTTTGGAGCAAACGAAAGATGAAATTTCGGATAAAATTATATAGTAATCTCCTGTTAGGCTAGCAAATATTGCTGTTTCGAACTGGAAAATTTGGACAGGGTATCAAGGATGACAAGAGAGATCTCTGGTAGAAGTTTGAGCCGCGTCGGAATGAAATAGCGACCAGTAGAGAAGAATTCAGCATAATTTCAAGAAAACGTGTACAAAATCATGTGAAATTTATTTCACTTTAAAAAGTCTTGTAAAAAAGATTGTAGTGTAAATATTCAGACAAGGACAGGCAAAGAATGCCTTAAACTGTTTAAGTTCTCGAAAAACACTTGAAGTGGCAGGCCAAGTTCCAGTTGGTACGTAGAGCTGTAAAGAAGAAGAATAATAATAATAAGAAAAAGAAAGGATAAGAAGGATCTTCAGAACGAAGTTCTTGGAGGAATACTCAGATGGGCATCCTGGAGCAATCCCTGGAAGGGACATCAATTGTGCCCTAACAGGCTAATGAAATAAAAAAAATGTTCGATTATCTATGGTATTTTTTTTACTATTGCCGGCTAACTAAATCCGTCTTTTGATGGATTTATATGCACATCCCATCTATTATTGATCTATCATAATAAGCTACTTTTGTTACACTTGTAAAATGATTGAACCATTTTACAAAGCGACAAAATTGCTGATGATGATATTGATATTCGCGTGTTACTTCCTGCCACCTCCTATCAGATTTTCATTAATGAAATCGGCTCGGTTTAATTTTTGTATTGGACTATTGGTTTAATTTTTTTCATTTTCAAAAAAGAAATAAAATTATGCTTGAGAGAAAGCATGAATTAACATTATTTATAGTTGATTTTGAAATGTGCTGAAAGCTACTGTGGCGTATACGTCTTCTTTGTCATCATTGGTAGTTGTTTCAAATTCATTCATTGCATTCATACATCGCCTCAAGATTAATGTTGAGCTTTAAATAACTCGTGTTCGAGGGAACAAATTTGACAAAAATTTTAGTGTTGACAAAAATGGAATGAAATGTTGACGAAATCGGATAGTGATAAAAATGGAACATACCTGTACTTCCATTTAGGCGTCTGTAAAATGTACGCATATCGCCTCCACTTTAATATATTATGCAACATTTTGGACGATCACTGGTTGACTGGGTCCGATAATTCGAGAGATGTCAGGGGACAAGATGCGTCAACCTTTTATAAGGCAAACCACGTAATTTTGAAAACTCAAATACAAAGATTTTTGATTTTAACCTTCATGTTGTTCATTTTTTTTTGAACTGTGCAAATTGCTGTTTTTTACTTTCGATGTAATTTGGGAGCATCTTTTAAACCGTTTTTACGTATTTTTCTCATACATTTTTGAAAATTTTTCTTTCTTGAAATATTTTATGAATCTTTTTTAATTTTTCATGATTTTGTCAATACATTGATTATCCTCGCTTTTCTCAAAAGTCCTAAGTGAAATTCTTCTGTAAACCTTAACGGATTATCAACAATGTACTTGGCGGTATCACCATGAGATCCTAAAATACATGCTCCAACATATTCTTGGCATATTTCTTGGAAGATTTCTGTGGATATTTACGAATAACATTTTTGGAAGATTTCCGTCGATATTGTTGGTGACTTCTTTACGATTCCCTCGTCCGATTTCCTGTTAAACTCCCGTTTGCCTGATGGTTGAGGCTCTGGAATTTCTCAAGACTCCTCCAGAGATTACTTTCAGACAATTTTTCACGAATTCCTTCTGATTTTTTTTTCATAAATTTCTTTGGATATTCTTTAAGAGGAACCTACACATATTTCACTACGAATTTTTCTAAAAAAAATCTTCCCTGCTGGAAAAACTGCTCCATGGATTATTTCTGAAATTTCTCCTGGCAATAACCATCGACGGATTCCATCCATTCTTACAGCTACTTTAGTTATCTTAAAAAATGAATACAGAATTCTTCAAGAAACATCTTCAAAAAATCCCCAAGAAGCATTTTAATGGATGCTTTAAAATGATTCATTAGAAATTCATAAAATATATCTCCACGGTTCCCCTGGAATTGGAGGCTAGAAATTGCTTGAAAGCCATCTCAAGTTGTTCCTCCAGGTATTCACCTGGGATTCCTCCAGGAACTCCTCCAAAGATTATTTCAGAAATTGTTTCGGAGATTTTTAGCCCTAGGCTAGTTCATCTCGGGACCCACGTTTTTACTTCCCTTCCGAAGAAAGCACTCACATTTTGCGAGTTTGCCGGGAGTGGGAGTCGATTCCAGGTCCTCGGCGTGATAGTCAAGTGTTCTAACCAGTCTTGCGAATAATCGCGACCATCACGAGACAATCACTTGAACTGCTTTCTGGAGTCACCCTTCCCAAGGTGATACGAACCAGCTAGCATGTCATGCCTGGAATGACAAACATGTTGTGGGTTGCACCTTTCGCAGCTTTGCAGCGATAGCAGTTGCTGAGTATGCTTCAGGCGGGTTGCTAGAGAATCAATCTCTCTGAGCAACGATGCATAACGGGCGAAGTGAGAGCGTTTGCCGTAGCCAGGGCGAACTGCGTGGTGCGCTCAATGTGTGCGTTTAAACTGAGCTATGCAAAACGAATAGGATTTATGACGTAGTACCGTGCTTGTGATAATACACATGCATAGTTTTACATGCTGTTGCGCGTGCATCTGCTTGAGGCGATGGAGAGAGTCATGACACTCACATGAGCCGTATCCAAGTTAGGATGATTGTAGCAAAACAAGGGTGACCGGGTGTCTATGATGGGGTTCTGTCTTTTCTGCTGTTAGCGACTGTAGAGAGAGCGAATCAGAAACCGCAGAGACAGGGTGATGCAAGTTTGGAGTTTTTCAGCTTTTTTGTGACTTGTACGCTGATGCTTCGCGACACTGGTTCTAACCATCACACCAGGTTCGCTCTCCTTATGCTGGAATCTTCTTGGAACCTTGAGAGTTAGCTCTAGGGATTCCTTTACAAATTCCTTTCGGGAATCCTTGAAGAATTTCTCATTTTTTTGTGTAATTTAAAGAAATACGTCTGTGAAAATCCATAAAGGCATATCCCATAGAACTCTTCTGTACGATTTCTGAATAAATCTCTGGATATATTCTTAAAAGAATTCTGGAAGAATATTTGAAAGCATCTCAGGATAATTCTCTAAGGAATCCTAGAAGGAGTTGCTAAAGAAATTCCTGGAGGTAAGAAACCCTTGGCGGTTTTCCTATTTGAATTCATTAGGAAATATTGTGGATTTTTACCAAATTTAATGAAAGATATTCCAGAGGAATTCGTGAACGTATTTTGTAAGGAAACCTTGGAAGAATGTCCACTTAATTTTCTATAATGATTCCTATAAAACTCTCATTTAATTTTTTTCTGTAGAAGTTCAAAGGGCTTCTGAGAAGAATTTCTGCATATCCTAAAGAATCCAAGTGCAAACTCCTAAAAGCGTTAATAGAAGTAACCCTGGATGAAACACATGGAGGAATACCCGGAGAATCTCCAGAAGGAATCTCTGTCCGAAATCCTGTAGGAATCTCTGAAGGAATATTTGCTGGAAGTACAGAAAAAGAAATACTGAAGAAATCCCTCTAGAGATATACAGGTATGTCCGTTTTTGTCACTATCCGATTTCCTCTACATTTCATTCCGTTTTTGTCAACACTAAAGTTTTTGTCAAATTTGTTCTTTCGAACACGAGTTATTTATAGTTTAACATTATGCTTGAGGCAATGCGTCCATGAATGAATTTGAAGCAACCACCAATAATGATATAGAAGACGTCTACGTTACAGTAGCTTTCAACACATTTCAAATTTATGTGTAAATTCATGTGTAAATTTCTCTCACGCATAATTTTGCTCCTTATTTGAACATGAGAAAGATTAAACCTATTACAGTGGTCCACGAACCAGATTTACAAGGAAAGATGCATTCAGCGCCTTCAAATGATTTTTTAGACAAATATGGACTTCTACAGAGTTGTTGCTAATAATAAGGCCCTCTTTCCAATGTACATGAAAATTAGGGTGGTCCATATTTTCACAGAAATTGGAAACCAAACTTTCCAATAAGAATAACTATATACATTCTTCGAAAAAGTTGGAGACCTATCAATTTTGAACAAGTTCGCTGAAGACAGTTTTTTTGTAGCTTTAAAATTGACCGATCTAGAGATATATTTCTGAATTAGCTTAGGGTGATTCAAGAAAACCAGGTTTTCTGGCTTTAACTTTTTCAGTTCAAACGAACGAAATTTATCTCCGTGAGGAAAGAGGAGTCTAGGATCCTGGAAAACAATCTGGGGATTTCTCCAGCAACTCCTGAAGGGTTCATTGAAGAACAAGAAACAAAGGACTCGCAAAAAATCCTAGAGAAATCCTATCAGTTCTGAGAGGATTCCTTGAGGAACATTTCGATGATTTCTTGAAAGAATTTTCTCAAGGTTTCCCATTATGAACTTCTGGAGGATTCTCAGGAATAACTCTCCAGAGATTTCTATACATAACATTAGGAGGACTCCCTGAAGAAACTTCTTGAGGATTTGAGGAAAAAAATCCTGGAAGATTACTAGTCTAAACTTCTGGGAGATTCCAGACTAAACTTCTGAGAGACACAGTAAGAAATCGAGGAGAAATATTGTTATATTATTATTATTATTATCTTTATTAACCCTCGAACAATCGCGCTGTTGTATTTTGTACAACACGTTGAAAAAATCTCGCTTTTTGTACTCAGCATTAGCGTGATGCTGACGCAGGTAGTCAACCGCGCGAGTTACGGAAGGTTAACGAGATTTTCTGCCCGAGGCTGGTTCATCTAGTAATCATGGGGAAATAGCAAAGATGAAAGATAGATAATCCTCTTAGAAAATCTCTTGGAAGTATTCATAATAATAGTTCCAGTAGGTGTAGGTGTTTCTACTGCGCATAAATACCAAAACAAAGTCCTGTAGGAATCCTTCAAATAAATTTTTGAATGGAGGACATCTCAGGGAAAAATATCATAAGAAACTCTTTAAAGAATAAAAAAAATCTTCTGATGAAATTCTAGAAAAAAAATGTTAAAGGAGTCCCAGAAAGACATTCTGGAAAAACCCCTAGCGGGATTTCAGAGAGTAATCTTGGAAGAATTCCCGTATGAAATTTTGAAGAAATGGCAAAAATCCTTTATTTTTAAAGTATAATCTTGGTGAATATCTAAAGCAACTCTTGGATGAATTTTAACAAGATGTCTACGTCAGCGAGCTGTTCCCAACATAATGCATGAGGAAGTTTAATAAATTCCAATTCCTGGGAGAATATTTGAAGGGATCCTCAAAGAAACTCCAGGAGAAATTTAAACAGAGACATCTTGATCCGAGAAGGAATTTCTTAAGAAATCATTAGGGGTAGAACCTCTTTTCTTTAAAATTCTTATCTTATTCCAAAGGATAAACAAGTGGCATGTAGTACAAGGTTACCCAGAAAAATACTGAAGGAACTTCTTGGGGAATCCAATATTCTGGAGAAGTTAAAAAAAATCCTGGAGATTTCCTAAAAGTATACTAGACGAAACTTTTACAGGAATCTGTGAAGATGATACTCGTGGAGAAATGCCTTCCGGAAGAAAGTAAACATATCCATTTTTGATAGGATATCGAAATTATGTTCTTGGAGATAAATCATTCCTGGAAGTATGTCATATTTCAAAACGTCGATCCAGGTACTGGAACTGTAATATGTGTCATTCTTGCGTTTAACGAAGATAAATTTCCAAAAATGTTGTGAGAACCACTTGTCGGCATCACGGTCAGAGAACTGTAATTTGAACTGTTCAACCAAGGTGTACTAAAAGATATCAAAAAACAATTACATTTTATAGTAAACTGCATATTTTTACTTTTGGAATGTGTTCTACATTCTATGTTTTCAATTTGTATTAAAATGTTGCAAAATATTTTGTCATAGGAAATTATTCCGTTTTTATAACTATTCTGTTTTTGTCAACTGAAAATCGCGGACCGTGTTGATAAAAACGGAACATACCTGTACAGGAAAAAATCTCTGAAGAATTTTTTGAAGGAACATCATTAAGCATTTATCCATGGAATATTTCTGAAGGGGGACGTCTATAAATAACGTCATGATTTATAAGAGGATGGAGGGGGATCAGCAAAGAATTACAATTGATACATACATTTCAGAAGTCCTCTACAAAAAGTGTGGCATAGGGGCAACGTTGGTTCAAAATGTACAATTTTTGCGTGTTGTTATTTATTTATATTTATTTATATTTTATTTATTTATTTTCAATATGAACATAGGAATAAATAAAATAAAATATAGGAATAAAAATAAATAGGAATATAGGAATAAATAAAATAAAATTTTTTATGAAAAACTGTAAGAGAAATTCAAGGCAAAATTCTTAAGAATTTTTTGAGAAAATCCTCAAAGGGATTTCATAAGTTTAACCTTGAGCAATTTCTGTAGTAAATCTCGAAAAAAATTTCAAAGGAATCCTGGAATCTTAAAAAAAAACTCTTTAGGGATACGAGCAGAAATTGCGGACAAATATACTAGAGAAATTCTTGAACAAATCTAAAAAAAAAAGCCTAAGAATATTGGTGGAGGTACTTCTGAGGGATTCTTAAAATATTTTCTTGCAAAATTTCTGAAGCGGACAAAAACTCTTAAAGCAATTTCTGAAGTAATCCCTGGAGAAATTTTTGGAGAAAACCCAGCAGTTATTCATAACAATTCTGGAAGAACGTTTAGAGGAATCAATAAAAGATTTTTTAAGAAATTGAATGTTTTAATGAAATGCCTGGAAACAATCTGAAGGAATCCCTGCAGAATAATCTCAATAAATCCCAAAAAATGTGTTCAGATAATCACGCGAAGAATATCTGAAGAACTTCTCAGACACCTCCTGTTGCCGCTGGCCACACTGCCTCTTTATATGGCGAAAGAGACAATTTGGACAAGCGAACGAAGTCTAGAGAGAAAGATGTTTGATGAACAATAGGCAGAAACGAAATGTAGACGGAATGGCCCGGACGGGTTAAATTTGTTAAAGCCAAACATTTATTGAATTGATTATTCTAAATTAGTTTTCTAATGATGTTAAAAACCCCACTTGGTGCAAATGTGAGTGATAATGTGATCTAGAAGAGAAGAATTAGTTCAAACGAGCGATTAATACTTTATTTATTCAGGACAAGTTTCTTTAGATTAGAATTTAACCTGGTGCCAAAGTGCCCACTAAACGATATCAATTTCTATTACAGCGCTCTAATGGATTTGTGTATTTTGTTGCGCTGGTAAAGGCGGATTTATTTCTAGCGAAGAACACCGAAAGTGTATGAATTTGTATTTCTACTGATTATTTGTTAAATTAATAAAAACCCTATTTTGCAGTTTAAAGCTGCACTGAACGCATAGATCGCGTCTACGCTGCTAAGAACCCGGTGAGAATTTCCCCTTCTGCCCCCGCAACACCTCCTAAAGGAACTTCTAGAAAAATCTTTAGAGTATTGACAAGATAAATTTCTAAAAAGACGACTGAGAGAATCTGCAGGGGGAATTCCTGAGGTAACCTTTTGAAGAACACCAACAAAAACTTAGAGAGCATTCCTGCTAAAAAATCTGTATTTCCTGGAGGAACTTCTGGAAAATTTCCTGCAAGAGTAACTCGAGGAATTTCTAAAGAAATAACTAAAGGAACAGTTGATGAAGCTCCTAAAGGATTCACTAGAAAAAATCCTCTGAAATTTGAGAAATTTGAAAAAGAAATTCCGCACGAATTGAATTATTTGAGGGAAAACCTAGAGGATTACCTGGTGAACCGTCGGGAGGAATCTGAAGAACAACTGTAGAAATTTCTAGAGAAATATATGGAAAAATCCCAAAAATCTCAAAGGAAATGCTTAATAATAAAAAAAAAATCGCAATAAATATTTTACCCAAGTAGCTACAGTATTCTTTCAGAAATTTTTGGAGAAATTACTGCTCTGTTTTTATTGAACAATCATGAATTTTGAGATATGAAATCAATGCATCATATACTGTTCTGGAAACTTTCCGTCACCGGAATATTCGGATTATTGATCCATAAACTTTTTTTTTGTTCAAACATTATAAATGTGACAACATTATATGGTAACCTCATTTTTTTTATAAGAATTCCTCATTTTTTTTTTTTTTGTTTATGTTGACAAATACTAAGACTGTCAGCACTGGTTCTATAACCCTCTAATACCCAACCCCGCCATTAGACGGGGTATAGTTTGAGCATTTTTGTAATTTTTGTTTCGTGGAAAATCTTTTTTTTTATATATTTTTGGCTGATATTCAGGACAGTTCTGTACATCTCAAAATGATTTTTGGTGTATTTTTAAGCCTTTTTACATTTTTTAAAAATCATTGAAAAATTGATGTTTTAGTCACCTTTTAGAATTCATTGTTTATTTTGTATTGAATCGCTGCAATTAACATATTTTAAATTTTTCCCAAATCATTCTATACTTGTTTAATAGTTTAATGGAATCGAATACACTCTAAAATTATTTTCCTTAAAATTACACGGAAAATAAAATTTTCTATAAAAAAAAAAATATTATATTTCAACAATAATCATAAAATCTCAAAATGTTTTCATCTCAAAAAATCCGTTCCCCAAATTGGCTTCCAGGAAAAATATAACAGTGTGGGAATGTTCAAAAATAAAAATTAGAAAAATCAAAAACTGAAATTCACGAAATCGAGAATTAAAAAGAATCATCTTCCAAAACATGTTCAAATCGATTTTAGATGACGAAAAATGATATTTAGATCAAAATCAAAAAAATGGGTATTAGAGGGATAATTAGCTCTAGAAATATCCTTAGACTGCAACTTTTTCAACTTTTACCTAGAGAAATCCTTTCTAATTTTTTTCATGGAGAAAATCCTCAAGGAATCTCTGAAAAGTTGGGTGTTATGGTCGCTGCCCTCAATTAATATATGTGTAAAGCTGCCGCCGGTGAAATGTACTTCGGCACAAACATCTACTCTGAACAATAATTTATTGAAATAATGCATTTATATTGACCCTAGAACTATGGTTCTGTAGAGAAGTAACTAATTTCTTAGTATTTTCCAACCAAATCTGCCAAAGGAAGTTTCCTTTACTATTTTTTGGTGATTGAAAGGTGGAAGCAGCAATTCGATGGGCACTTGAGTGACACGAAGAACGTAGGCATGGATGCCATTCATCAGCTTTTAATCAACGAAGCAGTTGGTGAGGATGGTTTTTCAGCTGAACTTAGCTGAACAGCTGGAGGTTATCAAATAGGCTTCATCGACGGCTTATCGACAATGTACCAGATCTTACCTGTACAGAAAACTCTCCAGTACTGTTATGGCACAATATAATGGAAGACTAAGGAATCTTTCAAGGAGACTTTATCTCATAAAGGAAAGCAGGATAACCACTCTGATGATGTTCTTTCCAAAATTCCCCTATGATTCGTTATCAATCAAACAATGATGATTCCCCATATTATCTCGTCGAACCAAAATCCAATTCCGAAACTGAACAATCACTTGTTGCATTCCAAATAGAGTCAAATCGTTCTCGTCATCATTGTCGACAACGGTACACGATTGTTCACACAGCTTTGGCTTCCGCAAACAACCACCAAAGTGCACCGTTGTTCTCCGCCACAAAGATCCTTCCGAATAAAGGGTACCTTTAGCCAACGCCAGCGTCCCATTTTGGAAAAGACGACACTCTGTGAAACACTGCAAGCGATAGTTTCTGTTTGGCAAACTGCACTACTCTGTCTCTCCCTGTCTATGCGTTGCACCGGGAAAACTTTCGTCCCATCTCCGTCACCATCATCTCTATAAGCAAGGATCCTCCATCCATGGGGTAGAGAATGCAACAGGTTGTCCCCGTTTCCCGTTTGATGCGGATCTAGGATTTGAGTGCTGTGTTTGCTGTGCTTCCACTGAACTGCGCTGGCTGTGTTGCTCTCTTTCGTTGTTGTTTGTGAACTTTTAGGATTCGCAAGCTTTCGTCCCCCGTTCCTGCATCTCCGAGTGCCATTTGAATGCGGCAGTTTACTTGGTAAATCCAATTTCGAAAATGGAATCTCAAAAAGGATCAATTTGGTTTAACAGCAGCAGCAGCAATTTGCACATATTTCAACGCAAATTGGATGAACGGGGGCGGTAGACTCGAAACCGAAACGACAACTTAAACTATCGTTTTCAACAATTTTGAAACAAATCCTCCTTCCACTACCACTACCACTACTCTGATTCTAGCTTGAGCGAATTCACCGCCACTGAGCACCACGAAAACCCCAACAAAGCGACACAATCTGGGTACCCCGGCAAATGGCTCCAACCGACCGAACAGACGGAGAGATGCAACAAGTTTGTCTGCCTCAAATGTGGCTTAATAGTGTGGCTTCCGAAAAACTATCCTCTTTCTGCCATCGCTCGGTTCGGTGCCACAGTACAAAACTCCGGGTATCAAACAAGAGATATAACAACCGCACCTCGCTCCCTGACTTCCTCCACGGTTTCCCCCAAAATTCCTTTTCGGATGTAGGCTGCACTCCACTCCAGACCAGAAACAGATGTCGGAACAAAACTAAACGGAACCCACAGAGTTTTGAGCAATCGGATGGGGCGGATGTCAATTGGGTCGGCGGTAGACGAGGGGAACCGCTTCCGGAGCTGTCTGTCAAGGACGGAGTCAATGAATTCCGAAAAGGGCCTCCAATTTGAATGGACGAGCTGCGAAAGCTGCTACTTCACAGCTAGTGTTTCCAGTAGTGTTATCACCCGAATGTGGCAAGTCAGTTGGTGCGGTGAGGAAAGGACGAGGCTTTTTGGAAAGTTCATGTATTCATGAATCCTGACAACTGAAATGCCTCACTTTTCTACAACCGCGGTTCTGCCGCATGCCAATACGAAACTAGGCTTGTTACCCGTCGAAAAACCGGAATTTGGAGGAAAAAAAACATACAAGCTACCACGGCTTCATGAAGTCTGGAAGCTTCTCCCAAAAAAACTTGAAAGCTTCTCCCTGGAAGCTTGGAAGCTTGGAAACTTCTCCCTGGAAGCTTGGAAGCTTCTCTCTGGAAGCTTGGAAGCTTCTCTCTGGAAGCTTGGAAGCTTCTCTCTGGAACCTTGGAAGCTTCTCTCTGGAAGCTTGGAAGCTTCTCCCTGGAAGCTTGGAAGCTTCTCTCTGGAAGCTTGGAAGCTTCTCTCTGGAAGCTTGGAAGCTTCTCTCTGGAAGCTTGGAAGCTTCTCTCTGGAAGCTTGGAAGCTTCTCTCTGGAAGCTTGGAAGCTTCTCTCTGGAAGCTTGGAAGCTTCTCTCTGGAAGCTTGGAAGCTTCTCTCTGGAAGCTTGGAAGCTTCTCTCTGGAAGCTTGGAAGCTTCTCTCTGGAAGCTTGGAAGCTTCTCTCTGGAAGCTTGGAAGCTTCTCTCTGGAAGCTTGGAAGCTTCTCTCTGGAAGCTTGGAAGCTTCTCTCTGGAAGCTTGGAAGCTTCTCTCTGGAAGCTTGGAAGCTTCTCTCTGGAAGCTTGGAAGCTTCTCTCTGGAAGCTTGGAAGCTTCTCTCTGGAAGCTTGGAATCTTCTCTCTGGAAGCTTGGAAGCTTCTCTCTGGAAGCTTGGAAGCTTCTCTCTGGAAGCTTGGAAGCTTCTCTCTGGAAGCTTGGAAGCTTCTCTCTGGAAGCTTGGAAGCTTCTCTCTGGAAGCTTGGAAGCTTCTCTCTGGAAGCTTGGAAGCTTCTCTCTGGAAGCTTGGAAGCTTCTCTCTGGAAGCTTGGAAGCTTCTCTCTGGAAGCTAGGAAGCTTCTCTCTGGAAGCTTGGAAGCTTCTCTCTGGAAGCTTGGAAGCTTCTCTCTGGAAGCTTGGAAGCTTCTCTCTGGAAGCTTGGAAGCTTCTCTCTGGAAGCTTGGAAGCTTCTCTCTGGAAGCTTGGAAGCTTCTCTCTGGAAGCTTGGAAGCTTCTCTCTGGAAGCTTGGAAGCTTCTCTCTGGAAGCTTGGAAGCTTCTCCCTGGAAGCTTGGAAGCTTCTCCCTGGAAGCTTGGAAGCTTCTCCCTGGAAGCTTGGAAGCTTCTCCCTGGAAGCTTGGAAGCTTCTCCCTGGAAGCTTGGAAGCTTCTCCCTGGAAGCTTGGAAGCTTCTCCCTGGAAGCTTGGAAGCTTCTCCCTGGAAGCTTGGAAGCTTCTCCCTGGAAGCTTGGAAGCTTCTCCCTGGAAGCTTGGAAGCTTCTCCCTGGAAGCTTGGAAGCTTCTCCCTGGAAGCTTGGAAGCTTCTCCCTGGAAGCTTGGAAGCTTCTCCCTGGAAGCTTGGAAGCTTCTCCCTGGAAGCTTGGAAGCTTCTCCCTGGAAGCTTGGAAGCTTCTCCCTGGAAGCTTGGAAGCTTCTCCCTGGAAGCTTGGAAGCTTCTCCCTGGAAGCTTGGAATCTTCTCCCTGGAAGCTTGAACGCTTCACCCTGGAAGCTTGAAAGCTTCTCCCTGGAAGCTTGAAAGCTTCTCCCTGGAAGCTTGGAAGCTTCTCTCTGGAAGCTTGGAAGCTTCTCTCTGGAAGCTTGGAAGCTTCTCTCTGGAAGCTTGGAATCTTCTCTCTGGAAGCTTGGAAGCTTCTCTCTGGAAGCTTGGAAGCTTCTCTCTGGAAGCTTGGAAGCTTGGAAGCTTCTCTCTGGAAGCTTGGAAGCTTCTCTCTGGAAGCTTGGAAGCTTCTCTCTGGAAGCTTGGAAGCTTCTCTCTGGAAGCTTGGAAGCTTCTCTCTGGAAGCTTGGAAGCTTCTCTCTGGAAGCTTGGAAGCTTCTCTCTGGAAGCTTGGAAGCTTCTCTCTGGAAGCTTGGAAGCTTCTCTCTGGAAGCTTGGAAGCTTCTCTCTGGAAGCTTGGAAGCTTCTCTCTGGAAGCTTGGAAGCTTCTCTCTGGAAGCTTGGAAGCTTCTCTCTGGAAGCTTGGAAGCTTCTCTCTGGAAGCTTGGAAGCTTCTCTCTGGAAGCTTGGAAGCTTCTCTCTGGAAGCTTGGAAGCTTCTCTCTGGAAGCTTGGAAGCTTCTCTCTGGAAGCTTGGAAGCTTCTCTCTGGAAGCTTGGAAGCTTCTCTCTGGAAGCTTGGAAGCTTCTCTCTGGAAGCTTGGAAGCTTCTCTCTGGAAGCTTGGAAGCTTCTCTCTGGAAGCTTGGAAGCTTCTCTCTGGAAGCTTGGAAGCTTCTCTCTGGAAGCTTGGAAGCTTCTCTCTGGAAGCTTGGAAGCTTCTCTCTGGAAGCTTGGAAGCTTCTCTCTGGAAGCTTGGAAGCTTCTCTCTGGAAGCTTGGAAGCTTCTCCCTGGAAGCTTGGAAGCTTCTCCCTGGAAGCTTGGAAGCTTCTTCCTGGAAGCTTGGAAGCTTCTCCCTGGAAGCTTGGAAGCTTCTTCCTGGAAGCTTGGAAGCTTCTCCCTGGAAGCTTGGAAGCTTCTCCCTGGAAGCTTTGAATCTTCTCCCTGGTAACTTGGAAGCTACCCCTTGGATGATAGGAAGCTTCTCCCTAGAAGATTGGGAAACTGCGACTTACCAATTCTGCGACTTACCAGTCCATGCCAACAACCAAATTATCACAATTTTGCTGGATTTGCCAAAGGCAAACTGCATTTTGCATCATCATCATCGCTGCTGTGATCTCGGACAGCTTCGTTCCGTTGCGTTGGATAAGCTGAGAGCAGCCAGTTGGGCTGTAAACTGTTGCCGGCAAAAAAGTTGATCGTTTTGCTAGGATTTTAAGGGCGTCCTCGAAGCGGGCTCTCCAGTAAAACGGCAACGATGCAACGTTGCAAGGACGGATTGAGTTGAGCTGATGTGTCCAATTTTGGGCAGCTGGTTGTCGGTTTTTTGTGGGTGTGCGCGAGAGTTGCGAGGAATCCCATGAATGAAGAGTTGATAAACTGAGTTGTGTTGGTTTAATTTTACTTTTTTTCGGAAGCAAGTTTTTGGCCTTTGTGGTTTTGGTGGAAACGAGCTTAAACGGTGGGGTGAGCTCGGGTCGGGTTGTTTGTGGAAATGTTTTCGCCCGTCTGTCAGTTTGTAAACTGGAAAAGGGGATTAAGCTGTTGACTGATTTTGCCCTGCCGCTGCTTCCTTGTTGGAAGTGTGATACATCTGTTACATATGGTTGAGTTGTTGAGTGATGGTAAGTGATGAGAATTTGAGATGGATGATAATAGTGCTTGTTTACGAAAGTTTTCTGACCCGATTGAAGATTGGAGATAATTGGCTTGAATTATTCATTTGTTTCAACAAATTCATAAATATTGATCCTTAGAAATAGAAATACAGCTACCAGCTGAACCAATGACTCCGCATCACTAGTGCAGCGCTTTGACCAACTATAAGTCACAGAACAAGTTTCGATTCTGTAGAATAGAAAGTCAAACTGGATTCGAAGGACTTTCCTCATTTTTTTGTTGTTTGGCTTTGTTAGTTAAAGCGCTGGACAAGCAGAACGGAGTCGTGGGTTTAAGTCCGACCAAAGGAGGGGGTATGTTTCCACAAATATTGTTCTTGCCAACCGTCGTGTAAAAACCCAATCTCCCTAACCGGAGGCCTAAGTAGCTAGCACAAGACAATTTCGGGGCGAGACATCCAGGAAGCTTGGAACTTCCAGTCAGTCTGTTGGTTAACACTTGGTGGCTCCAGAGAGGAAATACAGCTGCCGACATTTGGTGCCTTGCCAGAAGGAGTGATCCATTATGCTTCACTTGAATGCAGAATTTGGCAAGAGAAACTCAAAGTAATCGTGGAAATATTCAAAGGAAAGCTGTCGGTTATGACAACAGTTCCAGACTCGTAACTTTCAAAGCAATCACTGACGATCAAGCACATGAAGAAACGTTCCGAGTATTTGATAGACTTGAACGTCGACGAGTACCATGATCCAAAACCAACTATACTAATCGTGCTGGAGCATCCCCATCTGATGACAACTGACAGAAGACACCCTGATGAAAACTCCCCTATTATGGTTGTAAGAACCAAACTCGGTTGGTTGATTTTTTGGTAATATTTGTAGAGACGATGATTACTTTTCAATGTAATTACTTAAAAACAGAAATTCGAAACTCTATTTAAAATGAAACAAGCCTTTTGTTCATTGGAAAGTTTTGGAGTAAAAATCATTGCAGAGCTTCCTAAATCAAAAGATGGCGAAAGGGCAGAGTGAACTCTTAATCAAACTCTCAATTATAGAGATGGTCATGCGAACTAGTTTTCCTCCTAGCTATATCAATGCATTAAACAGATTAAAATAACTAGAAAAGTCACAAATGAAGTACCCAAAATTGGGAGATTGCACAAAAAAAATTAAAGTTTTTTTGGAGATAGAACTGATGACTCAGAATCGCAGAATATTTCATTTGCCTCATTTTCTGTCACTAACAAAAAATAAGGTTCCACCAAAGCCACGAGTTGTATTCGATGCTGCGACAGAATCGCATCGAAGGGAACAGAATGGCATTTCAATCCTCTCTGGAGCCACCATAATTCGATATGTACATCGTTTTTGAATCAGCAAGCACGAGACTCTTAATCGACTGGAACTATTGCTGGTCGATATCGATAAAGAGCTGACGGTGTGCAAAAGCAACGATTTTACTAGCGAAATTGTTGCCAGTAAAAATTATATTCCATCAGCACTTGACATTGCAATGCAGGATACAACAAAAAGTCTGTTCGCCACATTTGGCGCTATCAAGTCAGTAAACGAATTGAAACAAATAAACGATCAGTTGTGTTTTAACCGCAGCAAAATAGTGTGCCTTCACCGAAAGCTCTCTAAGTTTGATGGGACAAGCTATAATCTTAATTTGTTAATAAAACGTAAATTTGCCCTCAAATTCATCATGTTTTACAACTCCGAAAGGATTCATAGACAATAAAAGTCTAAAAAAACACAAAGAGTTCTTCCCTGGCCAAGTTCGCAGGGGTTGACGGTATTAAAGTGAAGGAGTTTCATTTTGATTATTGTAATGTAGTGTTCTTTAGTGAAACATATCACCTTTTTAACACTTTAATGCGCCTCCAACGGTTCATCACGAACCGGCTGCTGCAGATGGAGTATGGCTGATCATATGCATCAGACATGCTCGATAAACACGGAGGAACCGCCGGGGCTCAGTAGAGTCTATTCCCAAGCAATAGTTCCAAGCCGGTTGGATTTGAGAAGGTTTTGATGATCGTTACAAATCCTAATAAAAGTATTATAGGATTTGTGACAGATTTTGGAACCTTTAACAGCCAGCTGGCTTCAAAATGTTGTTTGGGCTCTATTTCCCACGTTTCTCGGTTGATTTGGATTAGTAATTTATTAATGTCATAGTCGCTTTTTCGATTTTTTACAATGTTAGTTGGTCATATTTTCTTTAAATAATGCAATTAAAATCAATCGACGAATTAATAGTGGGAAGGAGATTTGCAGCACTTAATTGTGCTGATAGATTCGAAGCTAACGTGCGAACATTTAAACGCATTGTTGACATCAATGCGTTCGACGTGACATTTTGGACAAAAACTGACATAACAACTGACAACAAAGAAACCTATTTTCCTTGACTTTCTACGCAATGAACATCTGACCGAACACACGTACTTCTGTTAATCTCTTAGGCATTATTAAGACATGATGTATGTGCATGACGTAACAACTAGCAGGACACAATTCCAGACGTCTCTTTTTAATAACGACATTCAGCATATTTACAATAAAACTACACTTCAATAAAGCAAAAAATAAAAAGCTGCTCTGATAGAACATATCAGAATGACTGAATTGACTATTACCTTGGAGATCTACTTCGAATAACTGACAAATTGACAAGAACCTAACTAAATACATGGACCATACTACAAAAAAAAATTGACAAAAAGAAAAAAGGGGAAACTTTTATTAAAACTATTTTTGTTCAACGCAGGCCAAAACAGTGTCGACTTGGGCCACGATATGCCTACGTACTTCTGTGTGTTGAAACAAAAATAGAGGCTCATTGAAGCAAACGTAGGGAAAGGGTGCGGTGTTAGAACATAAGCACAGGGTGCTACCGCCGTAATCACTATGAAAAAAAAAAAAAAAAAAAAAAAAAACACAAAGAGTTCTTGGAACTTCCCCAACTCCTAAAGGGTTCAAAGAAGCAATTTCTGAAGAACCAACTCCTGGAGAATTCAAAGAAGGAAGTCTTGGAGGATTCCCATACTGAAATACTGGAGGATTTTCTGGAGAAAATCTTGGAGATTACTCAGTAGTACATCATCGAGAGTATCTAAAGGCGATTCAGCCGTGGAATCCAAGGTTAAATTCAAGACTGTATGCCAGAAGAAATTTCTGAAGTAATTCTGTAGGGAACTTTTGGGACAATCCTTCAAGATACTCATTGAATAATTTCTGGATGAATCCCAGAAGAAGGAACTTTTTTTACCGGAATCCAGGAAAAGCTTCTGGGGGATCTCTATAAGGAACTTCTAGAGAAATATAAAAAAAATCGCACTTTCATACGTTGAACAAAAATCCATTACATGGCACCAGAAATCTAATCGTTCATGTTGCTTTGATGTTTGAGCCTCAAACTCTTAAGAACATATATGAGCGAATCCAAAGATGGCCGTCACAATGGCTGCCTTGCCAATGCCGAAAGCACGGATCTCGTCATCTAAATAACAAACAGAGCTGAAAAAGCAATGAGTAGCCTTGCTCACTCGTGATAAACATTGAGTAGCATTTTCGTTTTCGGGCGTTTTGTGGATGACAAAATCGGTGCTCTCAAGAATGCGAGTCAAAAATGCACCTGAACGCTCGCTCATTTCACCTTAACAAAAAGCCGCTATCTTGAATTTTGAGCCGCAATTTTGGATTTAAGTCCGCCATCTTGAATATTCTGGTCTTTATTTTTGGACTCCACACTTCTTCACCATACCAGATATACCCATATTGCATGGTTTTAGAGCCACGAACTCCATTAAACGGCCACCATCTTGAATTTGGAGCCGCCATCTTGGATTTTTAATCGCCATCTTGAATATTCTGGTAACCATTTTTTGGAGTCCAGAATTCATCCCTGCATCAAATAAACCCACGTGACGTGGGTTCAGAGCTTAAAACTCCATTAAACAGCATCTTGAATTTGGAGCCGCCACCTTGGTGTTTGAGCCACCATTTTGCATATTGCGGTCGCCATTTTTGGACTCCAGACATCTTCCCTATACCAAATATACCCATATTACATTCATTTAGGGTCTAAAAATGCTTTAAAAAGCCGCCGTCTTGAACTAGGAGCCGCCATTTTGGATTTTAGATCGCCCTCATGGAAATTGTGGTCGCAATTTTTGGACTCCGGATATCTTCCTTAAACCAAATATACCCTTTTTATAGTTTTAGGGCCTAAAATTCCATTAAATAGTCTCCATCTTGAATTTGAAGCCGTCATCTTGAATTTTAGACCACCATATTGGATATTCAGGTCGCCATTTTTGGACTCCAGACATTTTCACCATACAAAATATACCCTTATTGCATGGTTTTGGGGCCTAAAACTCCGTTATACAGCCGCCATCTTGCATTTCGAGCCGCCATTTTGGATTATAGACCGCCATCTTGGATATTTAGGTTTCCGAACTCCACTATACAGCCTCCATCTTGAATTTGGAGCTGTCATCTTGTATTTTAGATCGCCATCTTGGATATTAAGATCGCCATTTTTGGACTCCAGATATTTTCCCCATACAAAATATACCTATATTACATGGTTTTGGAGCCAAAAACTCCATTAAACAGCCGCCATCTTGAATTTGGAGCCGCCATCTTGGATTTGAAACCGCCATCTTTGATATTTAGCTCGCCATTTTTGAACTCCGGGCATCTTCCCCATACAAAATATACCCATTCTACATGGTTTTAGTGCCTAGCCTAAAACTCCATTAAACAGCCGCCATCTTGAATTTTAGACCACCATCTTGGATATTCCGATCGCCATTTATGGAATCCAGACATCTTCCCCATACAAAATATACCCATATCGCATGGTTTTAGGGCCTAAAACACCATTAAACAGCCGCCATCTTGAAACTGGAGGCGCCAGATTGTATTTTAGACCGCCATCTTGGATATTCTGGTCGCCATTATTGAACTCCAAGCATCTTTCCCATACAAAATATACCCATGTGCATGGTTTAGTGCTTAAAACTCCATTATACAACCGCCATCTTGAATTTGAAGACGCCATTTTGGATTTTAGACCGCCATCTTGCATTTTGGACCGACATCGTAGAATTTTCGGTCTCCTGTGTTAATATCCGCTCAAAATTTATCAACCATGCTGAAGGTTATAAAAATCGCCGCGCAGTTTGATGTGTCGCATGATGGGGCTTGGTCGGGGACTTGGTTCAGTTTATATGTATGTTATATGACCTGTTCTACCGGTGCTGGTCCGGATCACTCAAATGGCTATAACTCCAGAACGCCTTGACCGATCCAGACCATTTTTAATAGCAAACAATGCGGTAAAATTCCGGTTCGATTCGCTATAATCCGAAAAATCGGCCAATGGGAAGTGCCTTAAAAGTGAGTGACCTTTTTGTACACAGACATACATACACACATACACACATACAGACATCATCTCAATTCGTCGAACTGAGTTGATTGGTATTTGTGACTTGACCCCCCGAGCCTTCTATCAAAAAGTTTGTTTTTTTTTTGAGTGAATAGCCTTTCAGTACCCTTTGGTGTACGAGAAAGGCAAAAATAGAAATCATGGAAGAATTTCCATCGGAACTCCCAGAGTGGTGAAATTCATGAAGTTATCATTACGGTTAGCAACTCTTTTAGAAGATCAACCAAATGTTCCACAGGAATCATAGAAACATTCTTGAGGGAATCCCAGAAGAAAGCCCTTGCACAAATTTTAAAGTAATTCTGAAGGAATTCAAAAGCTCAAAAAATTTCTTAATTTGTTCAGGCCACAAATATGAAACTGTTTGAAACAAATCAAATGTCAGATTTGAAACAAACGCAATTCATGTTTGAAATAAACATAAGTTATTAATTTTTGACACGTTCTATTAGATATGAATGTAATTGCCCAAAACATCACAACGAAGTTTCTCAACAAGTTCTTTCGTAATCTTCAAAACAAAATAACAAATAGAATAACATGGATATTTTCCAATAAGTATGAGGCGATGTTCCTGAGTGTATATTTTCAATTAAAGGTATTTGAGCAGGTCTCCGGTGCAGTTGTTGTTTTTTTACGGTCGACTTTTCAGAGGACCATGGTGCACAGTTCAGCTTAGAGCTCACCACTGGCACTCGCTCTCGTCGATCAACCGCCCCCTAACATGTATAACAGACGCCCAGGCTTTCAAAAAGCAAATTAAGTAAGCAGTCATTAGACACAATTCGTTCTCTCAACCTACTGCCACAATCGTCCAGGTGCCAAAACGAATACATTCCGGGGTGACGCACCGAGTCTGGTCGGAAAAATACTTTCCTCAATTTTCCAGAATCAACAGCTCCTTGACACTGCATTCCTGGAATACAAGCAACCTGTTGCCCAGAAAAACGCTTGTTTTCCCTCACACCTCACTGTTTACCAAAAAATGGTCTGCTGACTGGCTGTTGGTGCCTCTCTGCTCGGAAAAAACTATTACGTTACGAGCCTTTTCCTCATCCTCGCCACCCGAACCACCTCTCCGTGTCGGGCCACCGACGGGATGTGTATGCATAGCCCTGGTCTGTTTCGTGTTGAACAAACATGCTCGCCCTTCACCCTCCCCAAGCACTGCTCAGCGTTCCGCACAAAATAGTTTACTACTCCGAACAGCAGGCTAGACGACTGGCAGCCACTCAACCAGACCAGCAAGCCTGTCGGTTCACATTTCGGGCTCAAAGATCCGGTTCCCTCTCTCTCCCAGGCCAGGTCTGCACAATTTTGGGGACGACGACAACGATGAAGGATACGGTACGGACAGACAAAACCTCCCAAAAAGCTACTCTCTTTTCGGTCGGTCGGTCGGTCGGTCTGTCTGTTGGCCTGTTGCTTTGCGTTACCGTTGTCGTCGTCGATCCTGTCGGTCGTGAGGGAGTGGCAAGGGGAGCGATGGGGACGAAAGTAAGCAAGCGACAAAAGCTCACCCCAATCATGTCTGGGCTCTGTCTGTGAGTCTGTTTTTATGCCGGGCCGTCTCCGCCGGCCTCCGGCCGCAACCATCCGTTGACTGTCCATCGTAGTATCCTTATCGTACTCTCGGATGGCTTGGTTTTGCGATTTTGGGGTTTTCTAACGGCGATGATAGGTGTTGGAATCGCAGAAAAGACACCATCTGCGTTTTGAACACTTGGACGATATTTAGAACATCGAGTGCGGCACCATTTGGGCAGAAGATTGTATTTGGACTCTTTTCGCTTATAACTCCAGTCAATTTAATACCAATGGTCTTGAATTTATACCCGACAGTGGTCTGGGTGGCTAACTACCGTTTTTGATTCGTATGCAGAAGGTCATGAGTGCAATCCTTGGCCCATCTCTTTCCTCTCATTTTGTATATCTGTAGGATATTCAACGGGCGGGGAGAGGTCCTGCGAGTCTCAGAGGACTTTCGAGGAAGTTTCAGGAAAGAGGGGGGGGGGGGGGGGGGGGGTGAAAGGCTACTCAATTACATTCAGTCCTGAGCACCCATAGGGGTGAGGGTCTCTGTCAAAGTGCCAATGCAAACTCGTGGGGTGACGCCTACAGGATCGTTATGGCCAAGACGAGAGGTGTAACGGCTCTTACAGAGCAATCTCCAGAGATGTTGGAGGGGATCATCGAAGGGCTTTTTTCCGCGTCATGATCCTAGTCCTTGGCCTCCTTTCGTAGGACCGCCGCCGACTGGGGCTGGCGATGAGGAGAGGGTCACCGATGTGGAACTTGCGGGGATAGCAAAGTCCCTTAGCGTAGGTAAGGCCCCATGCCCGAACCTGGCCTTAAAAGTAGCAGAGGCTCCCGAGATGTTGAGGTCTGCACGATCAGAGGAAGAGCAAAACGAACGGCGGGTGGTGTTCGCCGCTGCAAAAGCCGCGCTTAAGACCGAGATAAGAGCAAGCAAAAAGGCCTGCTTTGAGGGTCTCTGTCAGAGTGCCAATACGAACCCGTGGGGTGACGCCTACAGGATCGTTATGGCCAAGACGATAGGCGTAATGGCTCTTACAGAGCAATCTCCAGAGATGTTGGAGGGGATCATCGAAGGGCTTTTTCCGCGTCATGATCCTAGTCCTTGGCCTCCTTTCGTAGGACCGCCGCCGACTGGTGCTGGCGATGAGGAGAGGATCACCGATGTGGAACTTGCGGGGATAGCAAAGTCCCTTAGAGTAGGTAATGCCCCAGGTCCGGACGGAGTTCCGAACCTGGCCTTAAAAGTAGCTATTGCAGAGACTCCCGAAGTGTTCAGGTCTGCTATGCAGAAATGTCAGGACGAGGGAGTTTTTCCAGAAGTATGGAAGAGGCAGAGCCTGGTTCTATTGCCAAAGGCAGGGAAACCACCCGGAGACCCGTCGGCATATAGACCAATATGCTTGATAGCCACGGTGGGGAAGGTGCTCGAAAAGATCATCCTCAATAGAATGTTGAGGTTCCCCGAAGGCGAAAATGGTATTTCGAGTAACCAGTACGGCTTCCGAAAGGGCAGGTCCACCGTAGACGCTATCTGTCGGTTACAAAAACCGCCGAGAAAGCACTCGAGCCTAAGAGAAGGGGAATTCGTTTCTGTGCGGTAGTGACTCTGGATGTAAGGAATGCGTTTAATAGCGCCAGCTGGTCTGCTGCTGCCAATGCTCTCTTGCGTCTGTTGATACCGGGCTACCTGTACAAGATTCTCGAAAGTTACTTTCAGAATCGAGTACTAGTCTACGACACGGAGGTGGGTCGGAAGTGCTTTCACATAACCTCAGGAGTCCCGCAAGGTTACATCCTGGGACCGGTGTTATGGAATGTCATGTACGACGAGGTGTTGAGGTTAGAGTACCCAGTGAGAGTGGAGATTGTCCGATTTGCCGACGACATTACGCTCGAAGTCTACGGTGAAACGATCGAGGAGGTGAAGCTGACTACCGACCACTTGATTAAGGTTGTGGAGGCGTGGATGCGGTCCAGAAAACTGGAGCTAGCTCACCACAAGACTGAGGTGACGGTTGTTAACTACCGGAAGTCGGAGCAGCAGACGGAGACCAGTGTAGGAGAGTGCACTATCCTGTCAAAGCGCACCGTCAAACACTTGGGCGTGATGATCGACGATAAGCTTACTTTCGGTAGTCACGTCGATTATGCCTGTAAAAGAGCCTCCACAGCTATTGCGGCACTGTCCTGGATGATGTTCAATAGCTCTGCGGTGTACGCCAGTAAGCGCAAGCTTCTGGCTAGTGATGCTACGTCTATACTTAGGAATGGCTGCCTGGCGTGGGGCACTGCGCTAAGTACTGAATGCTACCGACGGAAGCTGGAAAGTACTTACAGGCTTATGTGCCAGAGGGTTGCGAGCGCGTACCGTACCGTGTCACACGACGCTCTCTGCGACATTACTGGTATGGTGCCTATCAGCATTCTTATCAGTTAGGCCATGGAGTGCTTCGGAATGCGCGGCACAAGCGGCATACGTAGGACTGCCAGGATGGCCTCTCTGGTCAAATGGCAGCGCGCGTGGGGCAGTTCCACCAAAGGAAGGTGGACCCATAGGTTAATACCGAGAGTAGATAGTTGGATTAATAGGCGCCATGGGGAAATTACATTCCACCTGACACAGGTCCTTACAGGTCATGGTTGCTTCCGACAGTATCTACACCGTTTCGGGCATGCGGATTCTCCCGAATGCCCAGTGTGCAATGGTTTAGAGGAAACGGCGGAACACGTTTGTTCGTGTGTCCGCGTTTTCGCACAATCCGTGATCGCATGCTTGCCACATGCGGAGAGGACACAACTCCGGACAATTTGTTCCAGAGGATGTGTAGGGATGAGGTTAGCTGGAACGTCGTTTCAACGGCTATCACCCATATCTTCTGGGAGCTACAGAGGAGGTGGCGCGTGGACTCAGAGAATGGCTAGTTCAGATGCAGTACAAGAGGTGGTCCAGGGGTTCGGAGTCGGCTTCGTAGGTCATACCGGTGCCCTGCGGTTGAGATCGACCCTTACAGCGGTTAAGTGGCCGCGGAGAGGAAGTCCCGGTAGCGGTGCTGTCGTGGCGTCGGTCAACTGGGGTTGGATCTGAGCCCGCGGTTGGAAAGGGGTCCCCGGCAAGGGTCGAGGCAGGTGATACCCTGCTGTCTGCAACCTTCGGGTGCATCTGATAGGGCCTGAAGGGTAGTCGCCTTCGCCTTGACAAGTGACCTGTCGATTTTCTCAATTTCTTTGTTGAGGAGGCTGCGCCACCATGAACCTCTGGACCTGCCTCTGCTGCGGGGTCTTGCTGGGTTCTAATCTAACGCTTACTTTCAGATTTGGTTTCCGGTTCAGAGGTGTTTCAAGGCATATCAGGGGGTTTCAGGATCTCTGATATCGGTTTTCGGGGCTCAGATGCGCTATATGGGTTTCGAGGATCTTTCGGGGGCATTTCAGGCAGTTTCAGAGCATTTTCAGCGTGTTTAGGAGGCATTGCAGAGGCATTTTCAGGGGTTTCGAAGACTATCTGTTGTGTTGCATAGTGAGGTCCGTGGGGGAGTGTCAAGGGGGTTTTAGGAGGTCTTCGGACGGGTTTCGGTAAGTTTCAAAGGATTTTCAGTGAGTTTCAGTAGCGTTACATGGGCATTTTTCGAGGTTTCGTAGAATACCAGATGCGTTGCAAGGAGCCCGAGGAGTTGCAGGGGTTTTTGGAGGCATTGCAGGAAGCTTCAGTGGATTTTCAGCGAATTTCAGCGTTTTCAGGGGTTTTGTAGAATCTCAGGTACATTAATGGGAGTCCGAGGGAGTTTCAGAGAGTCTATAGTTTTGACAGTACATTTCATATCACTGTTGGTACAGACTTAATGCGCTAGTAGATCCGATGATCTGTACTCAAGGGAGTTCTGGGAGATTTTCAAACAAACATTGAACTCATCACTTGACAGCACAAAGTTGCATCAAGCTGTAAAAGCACGGTTTTTATTCAAACACACAAGTTATGCATGTAGAACCGAAGATTTATTATGATTATGAATTTTTTTGAAACTTCTGTAGAAAATCAATTCGGAAGAAATTGGAAATGTTCTCGCTATTTTATTTGGAAATTGTTTCGGAAATTCCTATGGCCATTCATCGGTAGTTCCTAAGTTATCTCCTTGCAATTTGTTGAACATTTTTTGGGAAATTTCCTTGAAAAATCTTCGGTATTTTTTGTGAATGCCTTCTGTAATTGATATAAGAGATAGTATCGATTACTTTGTGAATTCTCCGGTAATAATCATGAGAATTTCTTCAGCTATTTCTTTTGAAAACTACTTCGATCATTACACTGGAAACTACTTTGGAAATTCTTGAAGAAATCCATTTGGCAATTATTTTTCAAATTTCATCGTGCATTCCGTCGGTAAATGCTTTGAGCAGGTAACTCTTTTGAAAATTCAAAAATTCCCTTAAAAAAATCTCTTGCAATTTTTATGCCATTTTGTTCTTTAGTGTTTCCTAGTTCTCTACACTGCAAATTTTGTTTGCTGGTATTCAGCAAACTTTGCTGATTTTTTTGTGCTGATTTCATTCAGCAATACGAATTTACTGAATATCAGCAATTATTTTTCAGCTTGCTGAATCTTCCAGCAATTTTGACAGTTGATCAGCAACGTTATGCTGAAACTCAGCAAAAATTTTGCTGAAATTCAGCAATTTACTTTACTGATATTTTTTGTGCCGGAAGCGTTTCAAAAAATTTGGTGTATAAGCCAATCCATATCTATAAGCACCCTGGATTTTGCAATGCAAGAAGTGTCTTCTGGGTCTTCAAGCTGTTCTACGTCTTCACTCTCTCTCTCTTCTTGGCGTTACGTCCTCATTGGGACAAAGCCTGCTTCTCAGTGTTCTATGAGCACTTCCACAGTTATTAACTGAGAGCTTCCTCTGCCAATGATCATTTTGCATGCGTATATCGTGTGGCAGGCACGAAGATACTCTATGCCCAAGGAAGTCAAGGAAATTTCCTTTACGAAAAGATCCTGGACCGACCGAAAATCGAACCCGTCACCCTCAGCATGGTCATGCTGAATACCCGTGCGTTTACCGCCTCGGCTATATGGGCCCCTACGTCTTCAATGTTCCTTAAGTTGTTGTGGACGGTGCTCTAGGGTCTGAACCTACATATATACTCTAACACTTTCTATTCTTCAAAATATTCTAAGTTTGTTTGTTTTACTTCATTTCAGTCTTCCACTATTTTTAAGTCTCCCTGTTCTTCTTGGTCTTCTAGCTCATCCAGGCCTTTGCTGTTAAGGTTTTTAAAGCCCTACTACTTGGTCTTTAAAGACAGTCAAGTCATTTATGCTTCGAAGTCATCTAGGTTATGCTGCGTTTTAAAGCTCTCTATGTCTTTATATCATGAGGGTTTTTGATCTTGAAGGTCCTAGTAGAGTTTAACTTTAGATCTATCAGCTTTTCTAGAATTGGAGCTGTTGAAGATCTCAAAAGCTTTCGAAGGTTTTTTTGTCATTGTGTACTAGCTCTTCTGTGTTTGATAAGTTTTCAATTTTTTTTAGCTTTTCTTGGTCATTAGATTTTTTTTTTTAATCTTTAAAATCATTCAAAGTCTTTCATGTTTTCTCCATCTCTTCACAATCTCCAAGATCTTCAAGCTCTTTCAACTCTTCTCAGTATTTAAGATCTCTGCTGCGTGGCAGCTCTCCTAGGTATTCTATATCATCCCGGTATTCATCTGCTTATTCTACCTGTTATTAAAGGTCGTCCACGTCTTCATGTCTTCTCGGACTCCTAGGTCTTCTCGAAAATTTAGCTCTTTTTGCTCTTCCGTGGCGGGGGGTTCTCATCTTCCTCGTATTCGACCGAGTTGGTCGTAGGAATGCGCTGGTTGGGTGGCTGGGTCACTTGGGGTGGAGCTTACCGCTCGGGTCCCGAGGAATCCGGGAGGGCCAAGGTCCCCACGACCGGAATGAATTCGTAGATTGGTAGTTGGTCCGTGAGGAAGCCCGAGGTGGTCGGTGGTTTGGGTACTCGTGGGGAGTTGGGCCCAACCCCAGAGTTTTTCGTCTGCGGGGGGAGGGGGGTGCGGCCCGGGGAGTTCTGCGCGGTGGTGTTTTGGGTGGGTCGCTTGGGGTAGACTTACCACTCGGGTCCCAGGGAGACCGGAAGTAAGGAATTCGAGTCAACTCTATGTCTGCTTGGCCTTTTTTCTCTTCTAGATCTTTTTTTTTTTTTTTTTTTTTTTTTTTTTTTCCTCCCCTGTTGGGGAAATTAAGCCACTGCGTCCAATGGCTGAACTTTTGTGGCATAGATTTCTAGATCTTTCTAGATCTTTAAAATTTATCATGCTGTTTTTAGTCTTCTAGCTCTTCTAGGTCGTTTCAGTCTTCAGATTTTCAAGGTTCAGTCTGTAAGGTTTTTTTTATGTCTTTTTGATCTACAAGTACTTCAAGTTTTTTAAGGTCTTCTAAATCTTCTAGGTTTCCTTGGTCTTCTAGGTCGCAAACGGCCCGCATATTATATTTTCTCTAGATCATCTAGGTCTCCTAATTTAACCAGGTTTTTAAGGTCTTCCAAGTCACGGTGTATATGGTAGAAGACACAACGATATTAGGAACAATGATGAGTAGGAGTTGTTTTAGGTCTCTTAGGTCGAGAACAAAGTTGAGTTCTTCTAAGTTATACAGGTCGTCCAGATATTCAGGTCTTCTTGGACTACTTGATCTTTCGAACTTCTAACTCTTCAGAGTCTCCTTTGTCTATATTTTCCAAGTGACTATCTCTTTAGCAACTCTCCAAAATCTGTCAGATTTGAAAGCTGTTCTATATCTTTCAGGATATTTTGGTCTTCTAGGTTTTACACATTTTATATCTCTTCTAGGTATTAAAAGTTTTCCTAATTTTGAGCTCAGAACCAATATTGTTCATTAGAAAATGTAAAATTTGAATAGCGCGTAGAGTTTGGCAAGATCCCTCGCCCCTCTCTCCATTTATGGTCGACGTAGTTTATGAACGTACTTGACTTGGTGGTTTCAAAAGCCTTTCAGTGAGTCAAAAGGGGTTTCAGGGGTGTATTACAAGCTCTCAGGTGCTTGGGCGTTTCAGGGGTTACCAGGATACCTCAGTAGCACTTCACGGTGGTTTCAGAGGAAACCAGGTCTCAGGGGCGTTTAAAGGAGTCTCAGAAGGGGTCCAGATGGTGTCAGAAGCACTTCAGGGGCGATGCAGTAGGTCTCAGGTGGTTTCCAAGGCACCTTAAGGAGTGTTGGGGGGACTCAGGGGCGTTTCAGGGAATCTCAGAGACGCTTCAGGGGATCTCAGGAGCATAACAGAGGATTTACTTCAGATATTTCTCTTGATATACTCCAAAATTTCCAAAAAAAAAACCATATTTTCAAAAGTCTTGCAAAGATTGCTTTAGAAATACATTTTAGCAATTTCTTCAGAAACTCTTTGAGAGAAGGATTAATTCAAAAATTCATCGAAGGATTAAATTAGAAAACCATCCACGAAAACATACAGAAATTCTATGGATTCCTAGAAATTACCTTAGGAAAAGGGCGTTTTAAGGAAATTTTACCAGGAACGTAGTGAGGAACGTAGTGATGAACCCTCCTACGGAGGAAAATCACTTTAATAAAGAATTTAAAAAAAAACCAGGAACGTCTTCGGAGATTTCTGTGATAATTCCTTCAAGGATTTTTTTAGAATATTTAAAGTTATCCTTAGATTCTTCTTCGAACTTTTTTTTAGAAATTGCCCTTAAAATTATTTAGAGCAACCCTTGATATTTTTTTAATTCCTTACAACATTGCTCTATTGATTCCTTTAGAAAATCCTCCAGCACTTCTTTTTAGGAAGTCTTCCTAGAAAAGCTCTAAGAACAGTTTCCATAAATTGCTCCGAAAATTTCTCTAGAATTTGTTTCAGAGATGCCTCTGAAGGATTTCCAAAAAAAAATCTCCAAGATTTCCTCTCGAAATTGTTTTATGATTTTCCTTAGAAGTTCAGGAATCCGTACGAGAGTTTTTAATGGAAGTCACCCTTGGATTTCTAGGTGTTTGATTTCTATGAAAAATCAAAAAATCATGATTCCGCCAGAAAACTATTCAAAGATTTCTTTAGAAATTCTTCCAGGGCTTCCTTTAGAAATTTCTCCTGGGTTTCCTTCAGATATTCCTCAAGAATTTATCCAGTAATTTCTGGAGAATAGTTATAGGTCAGGGGTTCCCAACCTTTTTGAGGTGGCGATCCCCTTTAAGAATTGTCAACACATCTGGGGCCCAATGAAAATTTTAGAAAAAAAAATATGAATTAAATGAACGAAACGAGCTTTTTGGGTACAGAGACATAGCCAGGGGGGCCATAAAGCCGAGGTGGTAAACGCACGGGTATTCTGCATGACCATGCTGAGGGTGACGGGTTCGATTCCCGGTCGGTCCAGGATCTTTTCGTAAAGGAAATTTCCTTGACTTCCTTGGGCATAGAGTATCTTCGTGCCTGCCACACAATATACACATGCAAAATGGTCATTGGCAGAGGAAGCTCTCAGTTAAAAACTGTGGAAGTGCTCATTGAACACTAAGCTGAGAAGCAGGCTTTGTCCCAGTGAGGACGTTACGCCAAGAAGAGGAAGAGGAGGAGGATGTCGGATAAACTTGTAATAGGTCTATAGGTATTCCATAGAAATATCTCAGGAGTTTTTACTCAAGATCTTCACAAGAGCTTACCTAGGCGTTTGTCAAAGTATTCCTAGAGTAATTCCTTCAAAATACTGTGAGAATCAGCTTCGAAAGCAGACATTCGAAATGATATAAAAATGATTAATGTGTCCAAGGATTGCTCCAGGATTACTATCATAAAACTCTCCAAGAAATTAACTTGAAGATTTTTTCAGAAATTCTTCTAAATACTCATCTTTGTTGTTTTTTCTAAAAATCCACAATTAATTTCTCCGGTATTTCTCCTGGAGTATTAAAGAATCTCCTCCTAGGATTCCTTCACGAATTTCAATTGGATTTCTTGAGACATTCTTCTAGATGTTCATTCAAAAGCTCTTCCAGAGATTTTCGCAGGAATTCTACTGGAGATTTATTCGGAAATTTCTTCGCAGACACCTTCAAAAGCATCACAAGAGACTGCAGAAGTTTAGGGATTTCTTCAGGAATTTCAGCAAGTTCTTGCATGAAGTTTTTCAAAAATTCCTCTGAATTAGTTTTTTTAAGTGAGCTACAGAGATTCCTTCGGAAACTTTTCTGCGATTCCTCAAAGAATTTCCTTAGAAATACCTTCAGGATTCAGAATTTTTAAAAAATAAATGGCAGAATTCTTGAAAGCATCATTTTAGAAATCTTTGAAGATTCCCTGGAGGATTGACTGAAGGAATCCCTTAAAGCGCCTGGTTACAATTTTGGAAATTCTAATAAGAAATTCTTGTAAAATTTTGTGGAGGGACAAAAAGTCCTGAAGAAATTTTCGATGCTATCTCTGGAGGAATTCTTGGATAAATCGCTGGATGGGAGCATATCCAAAGAAACCTTTTAAAATACCACCTTACCTGTTTTTTTTATCTCAAGAGACTTCTTCAGAAGTAAAAGGATTTCTTCAGGAATTCCAGTAAGTTCTTCCATGGAGTTCCATGGAGTCCTCTAAAAATGTTTTTTAAAAAACCTCCAGAGATTCATTCGAATATTTTTCCGAAAGTTCTTCAGATATTTCTCCTGAGTTTTTTTAAGTTATTTCAGAGATTGCACAAAAAATAACAGACGGAATTCTTGAAGGAATCCTTTTAGAAATTTCTTGGGAATTCCTTGATAGATTGACTGAAGGAATCCCTTTAAAACTCCTGGTTATACCTTCGGAAATTCCATAAAGAGATTCTTGTTAAATTTCTCGGAGGGATTCCAATACAAAAAGTCCTGAAGAAATTTCCGAAGTTATCTCTGGAGAAATTCTTGGATAAATCCCAGGGAGCATATCTAAAAAAACTTTTTAAAATACCTGCTTACCTTTTTTTCTTAAAATTCCATATGAGTTTCTCCTGGTATCATTCCAGAAAGTTTCTCAAAAACTCCTCTTGGGTGTCCATATCGAATGCCAATTGTATTTCTTCAGATATTCGTCTAGAGATTCATTGAAGAGTTCTTCCAGATATTTCCGCAGGGATTCTACTGGACATTTCTTTGGAAATTTAATCACAGATTCCTCCTTAAATTCCTTCAGGGATACCTTCAAAAATATCAGAAATTTCTCGAAGCATTTCCTTAAAACACCTACAGAGATTGCTTTGGAATCTTTTCCAATGGATTCTCAAAGAATTCCCAGAGAAATTTCTTCGGGAATCATATATTTCTCCAGAGAATTTTTAAGAAGTTCTTTCAGAAATTAGACAAACAATAAGTGGCAGAATTATAGGAAACCCCTTTTGGAATTTTCTAGGAGAATCCCTGAATGATCGTCTGAACCTGAAGGAATCCCTTAAAAACTATACCCTTGGACATTCCTACAAAACTCCTGAAGCAATTTCCAAAGTTGTCTCTGTCTTAAGTAAGTCCTAGAAAAATAATCTTTAGAAACCTTTTAAGGAACTCTGAAAGTGATTCCATGGAAAAATTTCCATCGATTCCTGGAGAAATACGTGAAGGAATTACTGGAGGGATCTTTTGTGATGCAATATCGTCAGCATGGTCTAATGTCCACCAGCTTCAGTTTTGTAGGCGCAAAAGCAAAGTCGAGCATATCTTCAGCTGATTCAATCCGTCCACTTTTTCATCCTCCGAGTGCTCGAAGGGATTCCAAAAAATGCTAACTACTCCGATGCGGTGCGGTGGTACTTCTTGCTGCTGATCCGGACCAACAACAACTGGCGGCGGAAGCCAGTGCCGTATTTTCGCAACCCTGATGTCTAGTAAGGTCTACGATACTCTCCGGCTACCAGCTAGGACCTGCTAGGACTACTCTTGGTCGTCGTTCTGTGTCCCCGGAGAGTGGTATGTTTATTGCTACAATTACCAACTCTACACGAGTCACACTGGATGACTGGCTGGCTGGCTGGTTGGCTGGCTGGAGTAGGTGTTCGTTCGTTCTCTGTAGCGTGAAGCTCTCTTCAGTCAATGGACTTTTATTCGGGTGGCATCGAGTGTACCTCTGTTAGCAGCTAAAGGATTCTTTTCCGGATGGAAGGCACATATAGAAGACCCCTCTCAGTGCTCTGACGAATGTGCTACATTTTTGGCATTTGTAAATTGGATGTTTGTTTGAATGGGCTTCTCTCGGGGCATAGCAGGTGATAAGTGGCTCCTGATAGTTGATGTAGCAATTCTTGCTACTCAATGGGATAATTGCTGTCCCAGGCTCGATGGTTCTGATTCCATTGCGGGTGTTTGATTGACTGGAGGAACTTGAGAATGATATTGATAGCGTGGTAATTGGATAAGGATCTGTCGGAAGGCTGCTCAATATTGGCTTCGATTTGATTTTTCTGTAAGAAGCTTGTACAGCTACCAGGTAGAAATTTGGAAAGCTTTCAGGAACAAGGTTTGCAATTTTCCTGAAAAAGGTTAGGAAGCTCTGTGGAAGAATCTTCGAAAGCTTCTAGAAAGTTTTTAAAACTTTCTCAAAGATGACTTTAAAAATTGTTCAAGACAATTTTGAAAAACTTCCTAAACGAAGTTAGGAGACCTCGCCGAAAAAAAGCTTGAGAAGATCCTGGAATATGCATAGAAAACCGCCTTCAAAAGCTTGGAATGTTTTCAGAAAAAAAACCGGATGGCTGCCAAATATGCGCCCAGTTTTTTTTTTTTTTGCTTCCAGGGAGATTATTTCAAAGCTTCCGGACAGAAATATCTATAAAAAAATAACTAATGTCGAGATGTAATGAAATCTATGCGGAAATCATGAAACTTTCTCTGACTCTGGGAACCTCTTTGAGGAATTCTGTTAGAAATTTACCAAGAACTTTTACTAAGGATCTTTACAGAAGTTTATCTTAGCGTTTCTCCTAGTATTCTTACAGAAATTTCTCCAAAAATACGTCCAAGGATTGCTCCAGTATTACTTTCAATAAATCCTCCAAGAAATTCAGTAGAAGCTTTTTTTCGGGTTTTTTTAAACACTCTTTTATGATTTTTTTTAATCCTTGGGATTCCTCCACGAATTTCAATTGGATTTCTTCAGATATTCCTCTAAAGATTGATCGAAGAGATCTTCCATAGATTTCCGCAGGGATTCGTAAATAAAAACTTTAAAAGGGGGATCTGCCGTAGGTTTCTTCCGACATTCTTTTGGTGATTCCTCCTCGGATTATCTCTGAAATTCCTTCCTTCGGGGATACCTTCAAAAATATCTCAAGAGACTTCTACAGTAGTTAAGGGATTTCTTTAGGAATTTCAGCATGTTCTTCCATGGAGTTTTTCGGAAATTCCTCTAAACATTTTGTAACGGGACTCGGGACGGCATAAATCTCGGATTTGATACTACCTCCGCTTAAGCGCCAGGCAAGCTATTTCTTGCCGCGAAGGAAGCGAGTTGTCTCACCAAAGAATCCCGACCCGGCTGCGAGACCTCAGGGCAGGTCCTAAATCGCGACCGCTGACCCACGACCGAAACCTTAGCACACGACCTCCAACGAACAGAAACAAACTATCAAAAGAAAAGCTATCAAACTGCAGGGTGGATAGGTTTCCTTTGTAGGTTTTCCTACCCAGAGCCTATTCTACTCGACCCGAACACCGAAATCTGAAATCACCAGTATTCTCTCATCCAATCACTTGAACTTACTAAAATTGCCAAAAGAGTTTATGCATTTGGTACCAAGTTTTACTAAAACTAATCTTTGAAAATGTGTGGTGCTATGTACATAATGATCTTAACTCTAGGGGGTTAGTATATACAATTTTGGGTAGCGCTTACTTGTTCTTTTCTCACTGTACGATCCTCTTTTCCTTTCTCCTTCTCCTTTCTGATAATGCGAATCTTTCCTTTACTCGCACGGAATCCTGCCACCGAAACACGTTCTCTTCAGGGTGTCACCTTTTTGATCGGGTAGCCTGCACGTGTGCGGTTTTATGCTTTCCGCGGCCCTCTCTCGGCGGATAGCGGCAACTGAACCACCATATGTTGCGTCACGTGGTGAACGTCACAATCACCCCGTAGCGGTACGTTCGGACTAGTGGTGAATATCCGTCAACGGAGGTAACGGAGGTTGAAGGCTTGGCTAGAATGACCTGTCACTGGCAACATCGATGCTCGATGCTCGCGATGTTGTTATGCTGCACTGGCACAATGCTCATCGGCCCAACATGCTTCGACGAATATCGTCGGCGGCCGTGACTTTGGACGGTTACCACTACGTCCTAGGGGTGGACCTTCACTTGAAGGAAAGTCTTCAAGCGAATAATTTTCGGCATTAGATTTTTACTTTTCGTTCACGTCAGTATAACATATTTACCTGATAACTACCAAGCGAGAATTTACAATCGATTTCTTCCAATTTTGTCAAAAGCACGTTTCTTCAAACCTGATCGTAAATTAAAAGTTTAGCACTATTTTCGTTTTTATAATTGGCAATTACAAACCTACTTTTAGAATTTTGTATCCGCGCTCACTATTTCCCAAAGTATTCAAGCAAATCAAAGCCTAACTTTACACAATTAAAGTATAACTTTTTCCACTATGTCGCACTATCGTGTCTTAACTGTTCGGTGGTTTAGACTTAAGAGACTGGATTGTTCAGAATGATGGGCTTATGCCCTTGACCGACGATACCCGAGCTCGTAAATGTTCGGCGTTTTTCGTGTACTTCCTTTTAGGAACGCAAATCTTTAGTTTTGATCAGGCCTTTACTGTAGAATCGCAACTTATATGGGATCAGAGACATGGAACGCGGGTAAGCCTACACGGAAACAATATCATTTTGAGTTTCATTGCCATCTATATATTTTGTAATAAAAGATTACATTAAAATACTGTAACCTCGTTACATTTCCCCCTACCGATCGAAAAAAAATAAATGAAGAAACTGAATTTATTTTTTTTTTTCAAAAAATAATTAGTTCTTGTTTGAGGTAGTTAAAATTATTGTTGATTTCTATTTTAACTGAGGCAAAATTTGTGTTGCTGCATATATACTTACTAATAGCTTATCTTTAATTATTGAATTATTTAATTTGATTTTATTTATTTACAGGTTATTTTTATTGCTTATTCACGTTTACTATCTGTACATAACTTTACAAATCTCTTTACTAATTTTCCGAACCTACTGTGCCGTTCTAATGGGATACCATTGCTGAAAACTTGGCGTGACCGTTCATCACACCTAACCATAATAACGCGAAGCGTCGAGAAACCTCCCAACCATATCTTAAACAAACCAAAATCATTAATGGGACTATCCGGAACCATCCGAACAAAACTCCAAATCTACATAAATTGTTGCTGGAACTATCGCAGTTCCAAATGACATCAACCTACGGTATCCCCATTCCAACAGCCTCTACTGTATTCCGACCAATCGACCCGTCGAAATAATCGACGAAACGTTTGACATTTCTTACTGTCAGCTAACTGTGTGGTGAAAATGAAAATGAAAACAAAACCAAAGTGAAATGAAAACTGAGAATTGAATTATTGTGAGTGGCAAAGAAATTATCTGTAAACCCAACTATTGAAGCTAAAAACCCGGAAAAAGATCAACAACTATTGCAAAAAATATGGAGGAGCAACTGTGTAAGCTACGTCTGTTGTTTGTGGTGCGAAATCTATTGAAAAAGTAAGTAACTAACCGGACTGGACTTCCAAAATTGTTCAATTGTGCAACGGACTAAGTAAACAACCCGCACTGAACAGCCTAACATAACGGAGTTTAAAGTGTATAGTTTACGTTAGTTATTCCCTAAATTGTGAAGCTACCGAATGCAGCGACTCTTAATCTAAATTGTTGTTATTTACAGTGTTTACCTTGGTGCCTGGTGTAAACATCCAGTGTTTTCATTCGATTGTGTGTATACATAGCTGTATTATTGTGAACTAAAGACTCGTTCGAAGTGTTTTTGTGTTGTGAAACTTTGTCCAAGGATATGTACGGGAAGAATCAAGGTTCGAACGACAGCCTGGTCATTGTCTGGCCCTACAGACTCGCACCGACTTCCAGCGTACTCTCCCTTCTCTGTTCACCTCGGTGAGCTCCGGGCTTGGGTGGTTAAGCTGGCTGATCGTTCTAGGGCAACCGATTATTCCCATGCATATTCCTTTACATAGCTCTACCAAATCCTCTAGAACTAAACGCTATTCTTCCGTTTTAGGTTGCAAGCAGTCCTGGAGGGGATCCATCGAGACGCGAAGAGGAGATCGCTTGTAAGGATAACGTTATTGAAGCCAATCCCTCTCGCCGAACTCGGAGTTGCCAAACCGTAAGTTTGTGTTTTCTTGGTCTAAACCGTTGTGACTGTGCTCCTATTTGCAACAGACATAGCTTTAAAGTAAATGATCGAATTGATTACTTTTTCTGAAGATGCGTAGCATGGTAGACGCCTAATCTATTTCCTTGGAGATCTACCAAGTCGTAACATGCTGTACCTATCTTTCCTACCACTTTTGCCATCGAAAATGGATCAGCCAGTTTCGCAGAGAATTGCTTGCTTTTATTTGATTGATGGAAGTTCTTTTTCAAGACACTCTCCCCTATTTCGAACGACGGGAGTGTCTTGTTCGATCGCAAGTTATAATGTTTAGCATATCGATCATATGCTTTCTTTAAATTTGCTTTAACGGTCTCAAAGATCGCGCACAAATTCTCGGTCATTAGCGAAGGTTCATATATGACATCAGTCCCTGCCTCCCTTATATGCTTATATTCAGCTCCTGAGCTTATATAGTTACGCCCATAGTTAATAAAGTAGGGTGTAAATAGCGTTGATTCATGGACAGCTGTCCTAATCGCTAACGCTACCTTATGTATATCTCTGTCCCAATCTTTATGATCGTCCTTTAAATATGAACGAATTGCCGCTCCTATTACCCGGTTAACCCTTTCTGTTGGGTTGTTTTCAGGGTGATAGTTTGCATTTCTCCAATGCGTAACGTGATACTTATTTAAGAACTTTTCAAATTCTTTTGATTTGAACTGTACCCCATTATCAGAAATTACTATTTCTGGTACGCCGAACAGGAGGAATACCATGTTCTCTAGAAATGCAATCAAGGGCGTTGTTTTAGCATCCCTGAGCGGTTGTATCATAACAAACTTTGAGAATAAGTCCGTAACTACTAAAAGGACAGAGTTTCCCGCCTTGGACCTTGGAAACGGTCCGACAAAGTCAACGGATATCGTTTGCCATGGCATCGAGGCCAGTTTTTGTTTACCCATTAATGGTTTTGGGTTGGCATTAGGATATTTGGTTGTTTTACATGTTTCACAACCCTGGCAGTATTTTCGGACATCGTTCTCCATTGATGGCCAATAGAACTGTTCTTGAAGTTTTTTGTACGTCTTATTTCGCCCAAAGTGCATTGCATCGTGGGTGTCTTGGACTATTTTGAATCTCTGGTGCACGGGCGGCACAAATTTCCACTGAAATCTAGGGTCAATCAATTTAGATGGAACCAGCTTATAAATTTTGTCCTGATTTACCCGGAAATCTTTGTATTTTGCTTTGTTTGACAAAATGTTTTGCTTTAATATTTCATATTCGGGGTCTGTTACAGTAACATTGTCCACTGCTCTGGATAGCGCATCCGCGGTGACATTCAAAGCGCCCTTTCGGTATACCAGTTCGAAGTCGTACTGCTGCAATTTTAATGCCCATCTAATCAGTTTAGCTGATCCACCCTCGGCACTAATTTGGCGAAGCCAGATCAAACTTTGAGCATCTGTCACTACGGTAAATCTGGACCCTTCAACGTAGTGCCTGAACTTTTGAATGGCCAATATCACCCCCAGGCACTCTTTCTCAGTCGGAGCATATTTCCGCTGAGTTGCAGAGAGTTTTTTTGAGAAAAAAGCTATGGGTCTCCTAAGTCCTTCTTGGATTTGAATCAGAACCGCTCCAACTGCTACGTTTGACGCGTCTGACTCAATTATAAAGGGACGATTGAAATCAGGGTTTGCTAGTACGTTCGGAGATACTAGTTCCGATTTTATTTTCAAAAAAGCTTCATCTGCGTCCTTAGTCCAGACAATCTTTCCTTTTGATTTTCTCAAAAGATCTGTAATAGGGGCTGTTAGGTCACTAAAGTGATCGATAAATTGTTTATAAAAGCTAACCATGCCCACGAATCTCCTTACGTCCCTAGGAGTTCTGGGGACGGGGTACTCTAATATAGGTTGCACTTTCGAGCTGTCTATTGCTAGTCCAAGCTCGGATAACGTGTACCCTAAGTAGCTAATCTTCTTCTGGCAGAACTTGGATTTTTCTAGACTTATAGTGAGGTTTGCTCTGCGCAGCCTTTCTGCTACTATGCGCAAAAGGCGAAAATGTTCTTTTATATCATTAGAAGTGATAATAATATCATCTAGATATACATAGACGTATGGCTCCAAATCGAACCCGAGCACTTTGTTCATCAGTTTTGTCTGTGTAATTGGGGCGCCTTTGAGCCCGAAAGGCATAACTTTGAAACGAAACAGTTGCTTCCCCGCTCTGAAAGAGGTATAGTCTCTGCTAGATTCCTCCAACGGGATTTGCCAATAGGCCTTTGAGAGATCGATTACGGTGAAATATTTCGACTTCTCAATTCGACCCAGGATTCCAAGCATATCCGGAAAGGGGTATGCTTCATTTTTAGTGATTTCGTTAATTCTGCGGCAATCTAAGCAAATTCGCCATTCCCCTGACGATTTCTTAACTGGCAACAGTGGGTTACACCATTCTGCAGTCGACTCCTCTATAATGTCTAGCTCCAACATTCTTGCTACTTCCCTATCAACCTCCTTTTGAATATGAGGCGAGCATCGATACTGAGGGGGCTTTTTAGGTTGAGCCCCATCAATCAACTCGATTTTGTGGGAGCATAGATGGGTTCTTCCCAATTGACCATCATTGGTATTTTTGAATAATTCAATTATTTGACTTAGCTCATCCCTTTCAAGTTTTGTTAGCGTATGCTCTGTTCGAATATCAGCTATATTTTTGTTTTCCTCTTTCTCCACAAACGGAAGATCTAATGAACTATCCTCAATCGATTCCTCTTCTATCATTGATGGTCCGTTCGGCTCTACCGTAAATACAATTAGTTCCTCAGGTTCTGCAAAAAATGTTTCAATCATGTTCACCCCCTGGTCGGTTATACTTCCAATAGGTCGTATTCCGGTTTCATTTACCACTGCTGGAGCAATTCCAAAAGCATTCCAGAAATCTATTCCTAGAATAAGGGTTTTTGAAATTTCTGGAATCAAGAGCGTTGGAATGACCTTAGTGCTTCTCTGGAATGTAAAGGGGATCTGAATAACACCTTCACAATTAAGGGGTGTCTCATCTGCGGTCTTAACAATCAAATTTATTGGTTGAATTTTGAGCCGGTGTTTTTCTACGATTTGTTTAGAACTAAGGATGCTCACACTGGCTCCTGAGTCCAGTAGTGCCGTTATCGGAGTGCCTAGAACTTCGACCTTAATGTAGGGACATCGATTGGGTTTTGTACTTATTTGGAATGCTGTGGCGTATTTTGAATACGACAGCCCCAAATCTTGAGTCTCTATTCTTGAAGACACCTCATCTGGGGAGTTTTTTGAAACTTCAGAAGGATCACTCCCTACGATCGATCTGGACTCTCGTTTTCCTGGGTTTGAGCTGGGAAACGATGACTATTTGGACAATTTGCAGTTACAAAATTCATTTGTCCGCATAGGTGGCAAAAAATTTGCTTTTGCTTGTCGCAGTTCCGCCAAAAATGGCCATACTGTCGACAATTCCAACATAAAATGTTGACCTGATCGTCTTTTGGAACTTTCGGAATAGCGCCTGTAGACTCTCTTGGCCTTTCTTCTACTTTCCTTCGCCGTATGGCTTGACCTATCGCGTTCAGTTCTTCCTCCTCTTGTTCGTCATATTGACCGTCTATTCCCTGTTCTGTGTCTTCAAGGCTATTGATTTGATGAGGCCTGCTCTTTGGATAGCTATTGTAGCTTCGGTACATCGATTTGTCCAACTGATGGCAAATGGTGACCAGTTCGTCAATTCTTTCAATCCTATAAAGCGTCAGAAACGGTTTATAACTGTCCTTCATGTTCTCAGTTACGATATCTAATTTTCGCTCTTCAGGCATTGGCTTGGTCAGTTGCTGAGCAAGTTTTTCAATGGCCGAAACAAATGCAACGAAGGTTTCATGCGGTAGTTGCCTTCGGTCCAAAATTTGACGCTCAATGACTTTATCTTTATTCGGTTGCTCGAATCGCAACCTAAGTTTGTGCTTGAAGCTGGCCCAAGTACCAAATTTATTACAGAAGGTGAAGTACCATTCCTCCGCTTCTGACCCTTCCTTAAAAAAGAAATTGGCCTGACTCAACAGCTCGGCCTCTGTAACTCGGTTATTTAAGGCCAGTGTTTCCACTCTATTCAAAAATTGAGTAACTGTAGGTCCTCGGGCATCACCGCTGAAGTTAATACGCCATTTACTAATAGGAACCTGCCAACGATTGCGTGAATCGAAACTCGGTCTGTTGTGCTGCACTGGTTCAAAATCACCGGCAATCGAAACATGTGATGCTACTGAATTTGGATGGTAGTCATTCCGTACTAGCCCTCTATGTGGCCGTACTGGTGCATTGGGTGGCGGTGGTGGAGGAGACATTGGATGTGGCGGTGGTGTAGCGGGGGGTGGTGGAGGAAAATTTGGAGTTGATGACCTCTGGTTATTTACCATTGGTGTCAGTTTTTCCATCAATGCAGCCATTTGCTCCGATAAAGCCTGCTGTATATATTGATTAATCTCTTGTTTCAAAGTATCTATCTGATTTTTGGGGAGGATTTTTGAGGTATCCTGTTCCTTTCTGCAAGGTAACAAAGGTTCTTGAGTCCGAACTCTTTGTTGCGTTGACGTTTCACGAAATTCTTCAAAAAGCAAATCTAAGTGTTCTTCAAACCCTTCACTCTCCCCCAAATCATTGCCTCCAACCGCTTCATCGAGCAAATTGTTTCCTAATTGCAAATCTCCTATGAACGGAGTATCTGACGCTGGGTTTTGGGTTTGTACAGTATATAACATCCCTTGTCCCATTCCAGACAGACCTGACACATTGACGTTGTCATTTGGTTCACTTGTTTGTAGAACGCTCCGTTCAGCTATAGTCGAAAAATGTAATTGGACATTTTGTGGGGGCTGACTGCATCTGCGATCAATTAAGCTTCCGTAACGATCAAGTAAGTTCTCAATTTCATTCACCAGTTCCTCTTTCATACGAACTTGCTCTCTTGTCATCGCATTTGCTCGAATGGTTCTCAATCTATAGTGCCTAAGTCGAGAAATGAGTTTTTGTTCGGGGTAAAACTGGATGACATGCTTAATGTCCTGAACCTTTGCTTTGACCGTGTCATATTCTTGGGCGATGGATTTCTTCACTCTGAAAATTTTCTGCTTACGTATCTCTTCCAACTGAGCATGTCTCAGCTTCTGGCGTTTTTCCTGAACTGATTCATTAATTGGCAAGCATCTCAGTTTCAATTCGTAATCAATTTCATCTTCTAACAAATCATTTGGATTAATATAATAATCCAATTTTTCAAAATTTTGGCCCTCCATTTTATTGATTAATATTTCTTTTCACTTTCAGATCACACTCGCTGAGTCAAAACGGTTTAAGAAGAATATATATGAAGTAATTATGTACAATCTAAAACGTAATTATGTGAAAAAAAAAATTATGAAAAAAATAGAAATATAAGTTCAAAAATTCAGTATAATGCAGCAAAACAAAACTAAACCTAATTCTTACCGTAATCCGAAAAAAACAATCAAAATTATATCCAAATCCAACTAAGTCTCAATCATCAAATAATTCAATTCTTACTCAAACTTACTATATACTGTACAAGCTTATTTCAAAAACCGTTGGTTGGGCGCCAAATGTAACGGGACTCGGGACGGCATAAATCTCGGATTTGATACTACCTCCGCTTAAGCGCCAGGCAAGCTATTTCTTGCCGCGAAGGAAGCGAGTTGTCTCACCAAAGAATCCCGACCCGGCTGCGAGACCTCAGGGCAGGTCCTAAATCGCGACCGCTGACCCACGACCGAAACCTTAGCACACGACCTCCAACGAACAGAAACAAACTATCAAAAGAAAAGCTATCAAACTGCAGGGTGGATAGGTTTCCTTTGTAGGTTTTCCTACCCAGAGCCTATTCTACTCGACCCGAACACCGAAATCTGAAATCACCAGTATTCTCTCATCCAATCACTTGAACTTACTAAAATTGCCAAAAGAGTTTATGCATTTGGTACCAAGTTTTACTAAAACTAATCTTTGAAAATGTGTGGTGCTATGTACATAATGATCTTAACTCTAGGGGGTTAGTATATACAATTTTGGGTAGCGCTTACTTGTTCTTTTCTCACTGTACGATCCTCTTTTCCTTTCTCCTTCTCCTTTCTGATAATGCGAATCTTTCCTTTACTCGCACGGAATCCTGCCACCGAAACACGTTCTCTTCAGGGTGTCACCTTTTTGATCGGGTAGCCTGCACGTGTGCGGTTTTATGCTTTCCGCGGCCCTCTCTCGGCGGATAGCGGCAACTGAACCACCATATGTTGCGTCACGTGGTGAACGTCACAATCACCCCGTAGCGGTACGTTCGGACTAGTGGTGAATATCCGTCAACGGAGGTAACGGAGGTTGAAGGCTTGGCTAGAATGACCTGTCACTGGCAACATCGATGCTCGATGCTCGCGATGTTGTTATGCTGCACTGGCACAATGCTCATCGGCCCAACATGCTTCGACGAATATCGTCGGCGGCCGTGACTTTGGACGGTTACCACTACGTCCTAGGGGTGGACCTTCACTTGAAGGAAAGTCTTCAAGCGAATAATTTTGGGCATTAGATTTTTACTTTTCGTTCACGTCAGTATAACATATTTACCTGATAACTACCAAGCGAGAATTTACAATCGATTTCTTCCAATTTTGTCAAAAGCACGTTTCTTCAAACCTGATCGTAAATTAAAAGTTTAGCACTATTTTCGTTTTTATAATTGGCAATTACAAACCTACTTTTAGAATTTTGTATCCGCGCTCACTATTTCCCAAAGTATTCAAGCAAATCAAAGCCTAACTTTACACAATTAAAGTATAACTTTTTCCACTATGTCGCACTATCGTGTCTTAACTGTTCGGTGGTTTAGACTTAAGAGACTGGATTGTTCAGAATGATGGGCTTATGCCCTTGACCGACGATACCCGAGCTCGTAAATGTTCGGCGTTTTTCGTGTACTTCCTTTTAGGAACGCAAATCTTTAGTTTTGATCAGGCCTTTACTGTAGAATCGCAACTTATATGGGATCAGAGACATGGAACGCGGGTAAGCCTACACGGAAACAATATCATTTTGAGTTTCATTGCCATCTATATATTTTGTAATAAAAGATTACATTAAAATACTGTAACCTCGTTACAATTTCCTTAAAAATCCTACAGAAATTCCATCGGAAATATTTACAAGGGTTACTCAAATAATTCCAAAAAAAGCAACTGGCTAAATTCTAGAAAACATTATTTTACGAATTTCTTAAAAATCATGGAAAAGCTTATCGTAGAAGTATTGCGAAACTTCTTGGAGAAAGCCTTGCAAAACTACTCACCGAAGATGTTGGAAAGATTATAGAAAAAAAAACAAAATTAAAAAAACGAAATATATTAAAACCTCTTCAGAAAAGCCCTGACAACCGGAAAACCTTTAGGGACGAAGTTTTGTTAACATCCTTGAAAACAACCTCTAAATTTGTTTGGCAGAAGTAATAGTATGGTTTAGAATGAATCCCTGAGACCCTCTTCAGAAAAAGTCATGTGAATTACTGGGACAGAAAAGGAACCGTACAGGACGTTCTTGGTAAGAAATTTGTATTTTTTTTTTTGAGGAAAATCTTATCGTAGAAGTATTGCATTACTTTCTGAAGAAGACCTTGGATAGCTACTTGGAGAAGATGTGGGAGAGATTGTTGGAGAAAAACTGAAAATAATAAAACAAATAAACAACACAAATGGTAATCAGAAAAATACTAAAATTTCTTCTGGAAAGCTCTGAGAACCTTTCCGGATGAAGTTTTGTCGACTGCTGTGGGAGAAGTCTGAACAATTTCTCCGAGAATAAAGTTGTGATATTTTAAAAATAATTGAACAAAGAAAAAAAAATAGAAAGAAAAGCTATTGAAATACATAATTTATAAAAACTATAAAAACCGAAGCGAAGCTTTGACGACTTTTCCGATAAAAGTGCTGAAAATTTCTCCGTTAAAAGCCCTTAGAGCTTCTCGGGTATCTTCTTGAATAACTTTTTCTGACGAAATTTCGGAAGCATCCCTAAAAAACAAACTTTGCATTTGTTCGAGACAAGTAATATTATGGTTTAGGGAGAAGTCCTGGGACCCTCTTCAGAAGAAGTCCTGTAAATTACTGCGATAGAAAAGTCTCAAGAAGTGCTTGGTAAGAAGTTTGGATAAATTTTTCAGGAACAGGAAAAATCCTGGAATTTCTTTGGAATGATTACAGGGAACATTAACGGTATAAGTCCTGGAAATCTCCAGAACAGGAAATTTGTTCCGAGAGGAGATCTAAGAACTCTGTCAAAAAACATAGGGTGTCAAGAAATTGTTTCCGATGAAGCCCTGATATACTTTTTCGGAGAATTCACAGCTTCCCAGAAAGCTATCGAATAAGTGCTGGAGAAGTTCTGTAAACAATTACCGGAGAATACTGAAACTTTTCGAAGAAGGTGTGAGAGAGTTTCTTAAACAAAAAATAAAAATAAAATACATAAACTTTTATTGGAAGGCCTTGAAAAAAAATTCGAGATCAAAGTTATCCAGGATAGAAGAAAATTTCTTGGATTAAATCTGGGCTTCTAGAAGAAAACATGATAGTGCCTCGTGAAGAATTTCTAAAAATAATAAAATTGAAAAAAAAAATAAAAAATATGAATTCTTGATATTATTTAACACAATTCCTAGTCCGAAGCTAATTAATCTCGAAAAGCGTTTGAGAACTTTTCCGGGCGAAGTCTTCCTCCCAGTGAAACAATGAAAAAACTACTCGGAAAATACCTGGGCTTTTCGAAGAAGGCCTGTGAGTGCTTCTGGGAAAAAATATGAAAATAATAAAAAAAAAAAACAATAGTGACAAATTTAAAAATAAAACTTTTCCTAGAAAGCCATCATTCCATTTCCGGAAGAAGTCTTGTTCGGAGAGATATCCTGTAAATATTTCTCAAGGAATATCTGGGTTTCTCGATGGAGACATGGAAGAGCTTTATTCGGAAGTTTTGCTCTATCCGTCATGTTTTTTTTTAATCGGTAGGCTTGCCAGTAGATAGCAGTTTATCTGACGAAAAAAACACAACGAAGAGAACAAACTTGTCGATAACACCCAAGGTCACACCATAAACTTTTCTTGGCATGTTGAGAAAACTTCTCTAGATATCGTCTTTTCCTGAGGAGTTATTGGAATAATTTTTCGAAAATGACCAGAGCTTCTTGAAGAAAATGTGAGAGGGCTTTTTGGGGAATAAAAAAAAATTAAAAATAAATAAAATAAAAATGCATATTTTTTCTATGAAAATCTTGTGATTTTTTCCAGAAAGAATCTTCTCAGGAGAAAAGTCTTGGGCAAGCTTTTTGGAACATGTCTGGGCTTCTCAAAGACAACGAGGAGAAATTCTGGAATGAAGTCATAAAAAATGAAAGAACAAAATTTCAATTCAAAATTTTTAAAAATAATGTGTTGGATTTTTTTTTTTTGAAAACCTTGGGACAATATCTATTATGGAGAGAAATCCTGGGAAAACTTCGTGAAGAAGGCCTGGACTTCTGGAAAAAACACTGGAGATGATTCTGAAGAAAATCTCAAAATAAAAGTAAAAACGAGTGGTAAAAAATAAAAATATTGCTTGGAAATACCTGAAGTTTATACTTTTTCAGGGAGGAATCCTGACAATTTCTCTCGAAGAAGTGCTGAGAAGTGTGACAAGTCCGGAAAGCTTTTCCGGGCGAATTCTTTAAAACATCTTCTGGAAACTTCTTCAGTAGAAATAATGGTAACTTTTCTAAAAATAAGTTATGAAAAATTCTCCACAGAGAAGCCCTGGGAACCTCTCGGACACAACCTGTGGTAACTACTCTGGGAGAAATCCTTGGACGTCCTTCTCAAGCAAGTTCTAGAAATTTCTCAGGAGAAGACATATTTACGATGAAGTCCTGACATGCCTTCCATTAAATTCCTGGAAATTCTTCACCAGAATTTTCCTCGAAGAAGTCAAGCGAAATTTTATCGGCGAAAACCTGGATTGACTTCTTGGATAAGATGTAAGAGAGATTCTTGAAAAAATTCTTAAAATAAGAAAACTGAAAAAAACAGTTTTTGAACAGCCCTGAGAACTGTACCGGACGAACGGATCTTAAGAGAGAAATCCTGTGAACACTTCTCCGGGAATACCTAGGTTTCTTAAAGGAGGTGTGGGAGCGCTTTTGAGAAAAAATCCAAAAATATTGAAATAAAAAAAAAATAAAAAAAAATATAAAAATAAATAGAGGAACTTACTTGGCAGCTTTGCTTTCTTCGTCATGTTTTTGTTTATCCTGTAGAATCAGAGTTGGTTATTCGGAAAACAAAAAGAGCCCCCACGATGAAGAGAACAAACCTGCCGTTAAAGTCTACACTTTTTTGACAAGTTCTGTGAACTTTTCTTGGTAACGTCTTTCCCTGAGGAGTCTTTGGGAAAAAATCGAAAAGGATCTGAGGATCGAAGTAGACGTGGGAGAGCGTTTCGAAAAAAAATCTGAAATTAAAAAAAAAACAAAAAATGCAAATTTTTCTAGGGAAGTCCTGAGAACTTCTCCCGAAAAAGTTCTCTCTGGGAAAAAGTCCTGGGGAAGCATTTAAGAACGTGCCTGGGCTTTTTAAAGAAGACGTTGAGAAAATTCTGAAATATTGTCATGTGAAAATAATAAAAACGTTTTAGAACTAAATTTTTAAAAATAATGTTTCACAAAATTAATAACAAAAAAATTTTTTTTTTTTAAATTTTGTGGAGTCTTGTAGATAAATCCTGAGAAAACTTCGTGAAGGAGACCTGGACTAAAAAAAAATGTGGGAGAGAATTCGGGAGAAATTCGGAAAATATGTAAAAAATAAAAAAAAAGTTAAAACTTTGCTTGAAAATATCTGAGAACTTTTAATTTTCCGGAAGGAATCCTGACAATTTCTATGAAAGAAATGCTGAGAAAGGTAACAAGTCCGGAAAGCATTTCCGGGCAAATTCCTGAAAACATCTCTGGAAAAATTCTGGCAACTTCTTCAGTAGAAATAATGGTAACTTATCTAGAAATAAGTCATGAAAAGTTCTCCAGAGATAAGCCATAGGAACTTCTTTGGGGACTAGTTCTGGTAACTACTCCGGTCCGGGAGAAATCTTCGGACGACCTTCTCGAGCTAGTACTGGAAATTTCTCGGAGAAGACATGAGAAATATGTACGAAGAAGTCCTGACATGCCTTCCATGACAAATCATGGAGAAACTTCTCTAGAAGTTAAAAAAAAAACTTGTCGAAGAAGTCATGGGCTATTTTATTAAAGAAATCCTGGGTTAACTTCTTGGAAAACATGCGAAACATCTTCTTCAAGAAGTTTTTAAAATAACAAAATTAAAAACAAAAATAGAGAAAAAAACACTTTTTTGAGAATGTTTCCGGCCGAAATTTTCGGTGATTTCTCAAAGAGAAATACTGGCCATTTTCCAGAACTTCTTGGAAAGGTTCACGAGAAACTTTTTTAAGCAAAATCTTGAAAAAGTTTTTTTTTAATTTTGAAAATTTGTTCGAGACAAATAATGGAAAATTTTTAATTTTTTTTTTTAAACAAAAGCAAACTTCTTCGTCTCAGAATTTCGGGTACTCAAAGTTAAAAACCAAAATCATCATCCAACTCGGAACTCATCCTGTTACCATCTAACCTCTGATCAGTCAGGAGATGTAGCCCTTCCAGAAATCCATCCGAACCGACGACACCGACAGCAATGGCAAAGGATGAAAAAATTAATGATTTTTCTCGCCCATTTCTCTGCGTTTTTTTTTTTGTTCTTGCTTTCGCAGCAGCCTTCCTCGGTTCACTTCTCAACTTCCGCATCCGTTGATGACCAACACTACCACCACCGCGTTCGTAGTCAACGGAAAAACAACACCGGGTTCCGTTTCGTTCCGTTGCTTCCTTATATGCTTATTTATTATTCATTTCGTCCTGCGTCTACCATGGCCGCCACCTTCAGGTCCTGGAGTCTTCGTCACCCATCGCTGTGAGTTTGGTTTCAAGTTTGGCGAAAAAAAATCTCCCTTGTGCCCACGCGCGTCCGTAGAAGCCCGGTGGACGCTGGGCGCTATGGATCAACTAGTGCTGGAGAGAAGCAAACTCCAGGCAGGTCGCTTTCGCAAGGAGCTGCTCGCCGTTTCCATTGCACACCTTCCAAAATCGACGAAGTGGACGAAGCAAATCCGACTGGAAAGGTGTAACAATGGGAAAATGTCCGTCTGTAAGTGAGTATGTATGTGTGTATGTATGTGTGTATGTATGTGTGTATGTATGTGTGTAACTGTCCGTTAAAAATTTAACTGAAGTGTTTATTTAGGAACTTTTCTTAGATCAAAAGATAGCCATCACATAGGCAGATTCGAAGAACAAGCTATTTATCGTGATAACTATTTTAGTATTTCAGAAAATTCTCACTTAAATACTAAAAAAGGTTTGAATTTGCACGTACACACAACCAGATAAATATAAGTAAATTTGTTAATCTGAGTTGATGGCACATCCTGAGAAAAATTTTCAAATTTTTAAATTTTTTAAATCCTTATTTTCTAAGAAAATGATTGCTAGAAACTGTTCTTATATTCCTAACAACTCGGATCGAACAGGCAAGGACGAAAAAAAATCATTGCTTTTCGCATGCTCTGTTGCAGCAGACCAGCTCACAAGCACCACTACCAGCACTTCTGGGCATAAAAAAAAAACTGGAGAAAAAAATTGAGGGAAAAATAATAAAAATTGCATCACCTTGGGCCGTCCGCTAGGACAAGGACGACCGGGAGAAGTAGTTGCGCCTTCGTCGCTGTTCGTCGTTGTCTCCATCGTGCCACGAGCCTAGAGTAGATACGGATGGTATACATGACATGGAGGACTCCTTACCTAGGATGGCTCTTCTGGGCTTTGGTCGTCTTGCACCACCCGCGTTGCAACACGGACTGACCGAAAACAAAGTCCGTGAGCTTATGGAAGCGGCTCAAGATTGGCTCGAAGTAGTCCAGAGAGATGCTAGTGAGCTGGCAGAAGTTGTTTTTCGTGACAAATCGAGGTGTGGAGGGTTACTGATGACGTTTGGAAACGTTGAGAGAATTTTAAAACTTCTACAATGATGCTTTCAAGCTTCTTCCAGGAAGCTTTCTAAACTTCTTCCTGGAAGCTTTCGAAGCTTCTTCTTGGAAGCTTTCCAAGCTTCATCCTGGAAGCTTTCCAAGCATCATCCTGGAAGCTTTCCAAGCTTCTTCCTGGAAGCTTTCCAAGCTTCTTCCTGGAAGCTTTCCAAGCTTCTTCCTGGAAGCTTTCCAAGCTTCTTCCTGGAAGCTTTCCAAGCTTCTTCCTGGAAGCTTTCCAAGCTTCTTCCTGGAAGCTTTCCAAGCTTCTTCCTGGAAGCTTTCCAAGCTTCTTCCTGGAAGCTTTCCAAGCTTCTTCCTGGAAGCTTTCCAAGCTTCTTCCTGGAAGCTTTCCAAGCTTCTTCCTGGAAGCTTTCCAAGCTTCTTCCTGGAAGCTTTCCTAGCTTCTTCCTGGAAGCTTTCCAAGCTTCTTCCTGGAAGCTTTCCAAGCTTCTTCCTGGAAGCTTTCCAAGCTTCTTCCTGGAAGCTTTCCAAGCTTCTTCCTGGAAGCTTTCCAAGCTTCTTCCTGGAAGCTTTCCAAGCTTCTTCCTGGAAGCTTTCCAAGCTTCTTCCTGGAAGCTTTCCAAGCTTCTTCCTGGAAGCTTTCCAAGCTTCTTCCTGGAAGCTTTCCAAGCTTCTTCCTGGAAGCTTTCCAAGCTTCTTCCTGGAAGCTTTCCAAGCTTCTTCCTGGAAGCTTTCCAAGCTTCTTCCTGGAAGCTTTCCAAGCTTCTTCCTGGAAGCTTTCCAAGCTTCTTCCTGGAAGCTTTCCAAGCTTCTTCCTGGAAGCTTTCCAAGCTTCTTCCTGGAAGCTTTCCAAGCTTCTTCCTGGAAGCTTTCCAAGCTTCTTCCTGGAAGCTTTCCAAGCTTCTTCCTGGAAGCTTTCCAAGCTTCTTCTTGGAAGCTTTCCAAGCTTCTTCCTGGAAGATTTCCAAGCTTCTTTCTGGAAGCTTTCCAAGCTTCTTCCTGGAAGATTTCCAAGCTTCTTCCTGGAAGCTTTCCAAGCTTCTTCCTGGAAGCTTTCCAAGCTTCTTCCTGGAAGCTTTCCAAGCTTCTTCCTGGAAGCTTTCCAAGCTTCTTCCTGGAAGCTTTCCAAGCTTCTTCCTGGAAGCTTTCCAAGCTTCTTCCTGGAAGCTTTCCAAGCTTCTTCCTGGAAGCTTTCCAAGCTTCTTCCTGGAAGCTTTCCAAGCTTCTTCCTGGAAGCTTTCCAAGCTTCTTCCTGGAAGCTTTCCAAGCTTCTTCCTGGAAGCTTTCCAAGCTTCTTCCTGGAAGCTTTCCAAGCTTCTTCCTGGAAGCTTTCCAAGCTTCTTCCTGGAAGCTTTCCAAGCTTCTTCCTGGAAGCTTTCCAAGCTTCTTCCTGGAAGCTTTCCAAGCTTCTTCCTGGAAGCTTTCCAAGCTTCTTCCTGGAAGCTTTCCAAGCTTCTTCCTGGAAGCTTTCCAAGCTTCTTCCTGGAAGCTTTCCAAGCTTCTTCCTGGAAGCTTTCCAAGCTTCTTCCTGGAAGCTTTCCAAGCTTCTTCTTGGAAGCTTTCCAAGCTTCTTCCTGGAAGCTTTCCAAGCTTCTTCTTGGAAGCTTTCCAAGCTTCTTCCTGGAAGCTTTCCAAGCTTCTTCCTGGAAGCTTTCCAAGCTTCTTCCTGGAAGCTTTCCAAGCTTCTTCCTGGAAGCTTTCCAAGCTTCTTCCTGGAAGCTTTCCAAGCTTCTTCCTGGAAGCTTTCCAAGCTTCTTCCTGGAAGCTTTCCAAGCTTCTTCCTGGAAGCTTTCCAAGCTTCTTCCTGGAAGCTTTCCAAGCTTCTTCCTGGAAGCTTTCCAAGCTTCTTCCTGGAAGCTTTCCAAGCTTCTTCCTGGAAGCTTTCCAAGCTTCTTCCTGGAAGCTTTCCAAGCTTCTTCCTGGAAGCTTTCCAAGCTTCTTCCTGGAAGCTTTCCAAGCTTCTTCCTGGAAGCTTTCCAAGCTTCTTCCTGGAAGCTTTCCAAGCTTCTTCCTGGAAGCTTTCCAAGCTTCTTCCTGGAAACTTTCCAAGCTTCTTCCTGGAAGCTTCCAAGCTTCTTCCTGGCAGCTTTCCAAGCTTCTTCCTGGAAGCTTTCCAAGCTTCTTCCTGGAAGCTTTCCAAGCTTCTTCCTGGAAGCTTTCCAAGCTTCTTCCTGGAAGCTTTCCAAGCTTCTTCCTGGAAGCTTTCCAAGCTTCTTCCTGGAAGCTTTCCAAGCTTCTTCCTGGAAGCTTTCCAAGCTTCTTCCTGGAAGCTTTCCAAGCTTCTTCCTGGAAGCTTTCCAAGCTTCTTCCTGGAAGCTTTCCAAGCTTCTTCCTGGAAGCTTTCCAAGCTTCTTCCTGGAAGCTTTCCAAGCTTCTTCCTGGAAGCTTTCCAAGCTTCTTCCTGGAAGCTTTCCAAGCTTCTTCCTGGAAGCTTTCCAAGCTTCTTCCTGGAAGCTTTCCAAGCTTCTTCCTGGAAGCTTTCCAAGCTTCTTCCTGGAAGCTTTCCAAGCTTCTTCCTGGAAGCTTTCCAAGCTTCTTCCTGGAAGCTTTCCAAGCTTCTTCCTGGAAGCTTTCCAAGCTTCTTCCTGGAAGCTTTCCAAGCTTCTTCCTGGAAGCTTTCCAAGCTTCTTCCTGGAAGCTTTCCAAGCTTCTTCCTGGAAGCTTTCCAAGCTTCTTCCTGGAAGCTTTCCAAGCTTCTTCCTGGAAGTTTTCCAAGCTTCTTCCTGGAAGCTTTCCAAGCTTCTTCCTGGAAGCTTTCCAAGCTTCTTCCTGGAAGCTTTCCAAGCTTCTTCCTGGAAGCTTTCCAAGCTTCTTTCTGGAAGCTTTCCAAGCTTCTTCCTGGAAGCTTTCCAAGCTTCTTCCTGGAAGCTTTCCAAGCTTCTTCCTGGAAGCTTTCCAAGCTTCTTCCTGGAAGCTTTCCAAGCTTCTTCCTGGAAGCTTTCCAAGCTTCTTCCTGGAAGCTTTCCAAGCTTCTTCCTGGAAGCTTTCCAAGCTTCTTCCTGGAAGCTTTCCAAGCTTCTTCCTGGAAGCTTTCCAAGCTTCTTCCTGGAAGCTTTCCAAGCTTCTTCCTGGAAGCTTTCCAAGCTTCTTCCTGGAAGCTTTCCAAGCTTCTTCATGGAAGCTTTCCAAGCTTCTTCCTGGAAGCTTTCCAAGCTTCTTCCTGGAAGCTTTCCAAGCTTCTTCCTGGAAGCTTTCCAAGCTTCTTCCTGGAAGCTTTCCAAGCTTCTTCCTGGAAGCTTTCCAAGCTTCTTCCTGGAAGCTTTCCAAGCTTCTTCCTGGAAGCTTTCCAAGCTTCTTCCTGGAAGCTTTCCAAGCTTCTTCCTGGAAGCTTTCCAAGCTTCTTCCTGGAAGCTTTCCAAGCTTCTTCCTGGAAACTTTCCAAGCTTCTTCCTGGAAGCTTCCAAGCTTCTTCCTGGCAGCTTTCCAAGCTTCTTCCTGGAAGCTTTCCAAGCTTCTTCCTGGAAGCTTTCCAAGCTTCTTCCTGGAAGCTTTCCAAGCTTCTTCCTGGAAGCTTTCCAAGCTTCTTCCTGGAAGCTTTCCAAGCTTCTTCCTGGAAGCTTTCCAAGCTTCTTCCTGGAAGCTTTCCAAGCTTCTTCCTGGAAGCTTTCCAAGCTTCTTCCTGGAAGCTTTCCAAGCTTCTTCCTGGAAGCTTTCCAAGCTTCTTCCTGGAAGCTTTCCAAGCTTCTTCCTGGAAGCTTTCCAAGCTTCTTCCTGGAAGCTTTCCAAGCTTCTTCCTGGAAGCTTTCCAAGCTTCTTCCTGGAAGCTTTCCAAGCTTCTTCCTGGAAGCTTTCCAAGCTTCTTCCTGGAAGCTTTCCAAGCTTCTTCCTGGAAGCTTTCCAAGCTTCTTCCTGGAAGCTTTCCAAGCTTCTTCCTGGAAGCTTTCCAAGCTTCTTCCTGGAAGCTTTCCAAGCTTCTTCCTGGAAGCTTTCCAAGCTTCTTCCTGGAAGCTTTCCAAGCTTCTTCCTGGAAGCTTTCCAAGCTTCTTCCTGGAAGCTTTCCAAGCTTCTTCCTGGAAGCTTTCCAAGCTTCTTCCTGGAAGTTTTCCAAGCTTCTTCCTGGAAGCTTTCCAAGCTTCTTCCTGGAAGCTTTCCAAGCTTCTTCCTGGAAGCTTTCCAAGCTTCTTCCAAGAAGCTTTCCAAGCTTCTTCCAGGAAGCTTTCCAAGCTTTTTCCAGGAAGCTTTCCAAGCTTCTTCCTGGAAGCTTTCCAAGATTCTTCTTGGAAGCTTTCCAAGCTTCTTCCTGGAAGCTTTCCAAGCTTCTTCCTGGAAGCTTTCCAAGCTTCTTCCTGGAAGCTTTCCAAGCTTCTTCCTGGAAGCTTTCCAAGCTTCTTCCTGGAAGCTTTCCAAGCTTCTTCCTGGAAGCTTTCCAAGCTTCTTCCTGGAAGCTTTCCAAGCTTCTTCCTGGAAGCTTTCCAAGCTTCTTCATGGAAGCTTTCCAAGCTTCTTCCTGGAAGCTTTCCAAGCTTCTTCCTGGAAGCTTTCCAAGCTTCTTCCTGGAAGCTTTCCAAGCTTCTTCCTGGAAGCTTTCCAAGCTTCTTCCTGGAAGCTTTCCAAGCTTCTTCCTGGAAGCTTTCCAAGCTTCTTCCTGGAAGCTTTCCAAGCTTCTTCCTGGAAGCTTTCCAAGCTTCTTCCTGGAAGCTTTCCAAGCTTCTTCCTGGAAGCTTTCCAAGCTTCTTCCTGGAAGCTTTCCAAGCTTCTTCTTGGAAGCTTTCCAAGCTTCTTCCTGGAAGCTTTCCAAGCTTCTTCCTGGAAGCTTTCCAAGCTTCTTCCTGGAAGCTTTCCAAGCTTCTTCCTAGAAGCTTTCCAAGCTTCTTCCTGGAAGCTTTCCAAGCTTCTTCCTGGAAGCTTTCCAAGCTTCTTCCTGGAAGCTTTCCAAGCTTCTTCCTGGAAGCTTTCCAAGCTTCTTCCTGGAAGCTTTCCAAGCTTCTTCCTGGAAGCTTTCCAAGCTTCTTCTTGGAAGCTTTCCAAGCTTCTTCCTGGAAGCTTTCCAAGCTTCTTCCTGGAAGCTTTCCAAGCTTCTTCCTGGAAGCTTTCCAAGCTTCTTCCTGGAAGCTTTCCAAGCTTCTTCCTGGAAGCTTTCCAAGCTTCTTCCTGGAAGCTTTCCAAGCTTCTTCCTGGAAGCTTTCCAAGCTTCTTCCTGGAAGCTTTCCAAGCTTCTTCCTGGAAGCTTTCCAAGCTTCTTCCTGGAAGCTTTCCAAGCTTCTTCCTGGAAGCTTTCCAAGCTTCTTCCTGGAAGCTTTCCAAGCTTCTTCCTGGAAGCTTTCCAAGCTTCTTCCTGGAAGCTTTCCACGCTTCTTCCTGGAAGCTTTTCAAGCTTCTTCCTGGAAGCTTTCCAAGCTTCTTCCTGGAAGCTTTCCAAGCTTCTTCCTGGAAGCTTTCCAAGCTTCTTCCAGGAAGCTTTCCAAGCTTTTTCCAGGAAGCTTTCCAAGCTTCTTCCAAGAAGCTTTCCAAGCTTCTTCCAGGAAGCTTTCCAAGCTTTTTCCAGGAAGCTTTCCAAGCTTCTTCCTGGAAGCTTTTCAAGATTCTTCTTGGAAGCTTTCCAAGCTTCTTCCTGGAAGCTTTCCAAGCTTCTTCCTGGATGCTTTTCAAGATTCTTCCTGGAAGCTTTCCAAGCTTCTTCCTGGAAGCTCTCCAAGCTTCTTCCAGGAAGCTTTCCAAGCTTCTTCCTGGAAGCTTTCCAAGCTTCTTCCTGGAAGCTTTCCAAGCTTCTTCCTGGAAGCTTTCCAAGCTTCTTCTTGGAAGCTTTCCAAGCTTCTTCCTGGAAGCTTTCCAAGCTTCTTCCTGGAAGCTTTCCAAGCTTCTTCCTGGAAGCTTTCCAAGCTTCTTCCTGGAAGCTTTCCAAGCTTCTTCCTGGAAGCTTTCCAAGCTTCTTCCTGGAAGCTTTCCAAGCTTCTTCCTGGAAGCTTTCCAAGCTTCTTCCTGGAAGCTTTCCAAGCTTCTTCCTGGAAGCTTTCCAAGCTTCTTCCTGGAAGCTTTCCAAGCTTCTTCCTGGAAGCTTTCCAAGCTTCTTCCTGGAAGCTTTCCAAGCTTCTTCCTGGAAGCTTTCCAAGCTTCTTCCTGGAAGCTTTCCAAGCTTCTTCCTGGAAGCTTTCCAAGCTTCTTCCTGGAAGCTTTCCAAGCTTCTTCCAGGAAGCTTTCCAAGCTTCTTCCAGGAAGCTTTCCAAGCTTTTTCCAGGAAGCTTTCCAAGCTTCTTCCAAGAAGCTTTCCAAGCTTCTTCCAGGAAGCTTTCCAAGCTTTTTCCAGGAAGCTTTCCAAGCTTCTTCCTGGAAGCTTTTCAAGATTCTTCCTGGAAGCTTTCCAAGCTTCTTCCTGGAAGCTCTCCAAGCTTCTTCCAGGAAGCTTTCCAAGCTTCTTCCAGGAAGCTTTCCAAGCTTCTTCCAGGAAGCTTTCCAAGCTTCTTCCAGGAAGCTTTCCAAGCTTTTCAAGCAGTTTTTATCGTTCAGAATTTTCCAGAAAACTTTCTTATCATATTTTTTCGCCCGGTACAAGAAATCACCTCTCTCGAATCAAAATATAAAAATGTAAAGACCATAGCCCGCCAGTCGATGCAGTGGCAAAAGAAAAACTTGGCCATCGGAGAAAAATTGGGTGTAGAAAAATACGACTCTTTTTCCTCTTCGGTCACCCACACCTATTTTACTGGTCTTTTCCGCCACCGCACCTCCCACGCCCGTCATCGACCCACCCTAACGTCCATTGCATCGCTTCCCATCGTCGTCGAGAGGGCGAATTTCCATCAACAAGTTGTGCAACGACGAAGCTGCCGGCGCGACCAACCGACCGACCCGCTCTCTGTCTCTGTTTATATACCCGTGCCTGCCTTGGAGGAGCAGCTGCACGGAAGGCACCACTCCTTGAAAAATATCCTCCACTGGTCCTCTGATCCTTTTCGTTTGGACCATCCTTGGACGGTCGGTTGGTTTGGTTTCTTCGAGTAACACTTCCATCCAGTTGCATCCACTTTGACCGCCGACCAGAGACTGGGAACGGTGAAGGGTGAGACATTTTTTGCTCCGCGCCTCATTCCTTCAACGTTTTTTTTTTTTTTTTTGAGAGGACATCGCGTCTTTTCTGGCTGGACATGAATCCAACAGAGCCACCCATCCAGCCAACGCTGAGTGTATCGAAAGAAAAATTAAATTCAATATCTTTGGCTGTGGGAGGGGGGGACCGAGAACGGTGTTCGAGCTCAGAGAGACCAGGGACGTTCCGAGTCACTGCTGGCGGTGGCGACGAGGCACGTCAGCGACGAGGTGCGGCAGCACAATTTCATGAAGTCCTGAAAAATAAAAATCTGTTTTCCACCCTGTTCGGGATATTTTCTCTTTTTTTTTTCGTTGGTCGGGGTGAGAAGGGACGGAACTAGGAGATAAAGGAAATCGGAAGAGAACACTGGTTGAATGTATATGAGCGGACGCAAAAACAAATCTTCCCGTTCCCGCGCGCTTTCTACCGGGGGATAAAAAAATCCCTCGCAGAAGCCTTGGCTTGGCTGTTCCTTGGACCGTGCGGAAGAAGCCCCGGCGAACCGAGACTCGGTGCACACTGGTGTTTGTAAAGTGATCCCTGGTCGACTGAAGTTGGTTGGGAGGAAAAAAATTGGGAAGGTCGGACTTTTTTCTTCCTGGTACCGTTCCTGGACTCCGTTCCCGATCTCCCGATGCTTTGCACGAAATTCCAGCTGAGATAGAGAGAAGATTTTTCACGCTTCCTTATGAAATTGTTCGAAATGATGGGAGTTTGCTGGGAAGAAGGCAAAAAAATCTACGTCGACGTTGTCCTCCCCGGGTTTGGATCATTTTTCCTCTCGGGATGGACGCGCTTCGTTTCGTACTCATTATCGATTGAAGTTTTTTTCGTCGTGATTTTTTTTTCGTGTTTCGGGAGAATGTTGAAATAAAAGTTCCTGTGACGACGACGTGGCATTATCTCGTCTGAAGCTGACTGCTGTCGGGGGAAATCAAATTATTTTGAGTCGGAAGATTTTAGGGAATTGAGATGCAGCTTGATGGAAGATGAAAGTTTTTGCTGGATGCTTGGATGTCGATAAAAATTATGAAAGAAAAACAAGAATATTTGTTCTGTGCGTTTCTGTACTATTTGTTTGATAACTTAAGAATGTAAATAATGTGATTAAATCTGTTTAAGTAACTTTCCCACGTTGCTATCAATAGCAAGCCTCTATAAACTCATGTAGGCATTTGAACCGGTAAAAGTTTGATTTTGTTTTCAAATTTCAAAAACTGTCCATTATTTGTCTCGAACAAATTTCTAGTTTTTTTTTTCAAAAATGTTCGCAAGATTTCGCCCGAAAACTTTTTTCCGGCAATCTCTCTGAAAAGCTCCAGAAAATTTGGCAAGACTTCTCTTGGAGAAATCACTAAATGTCGTTCGAAAAAGTAGTCACAAAAAAGGCTTTATATATTTTTTTCAAGGATTTTAAAAGAAGCTCTTCCTTCACCAAAAGATTTTCCAGGCATTACTTCGAGAAGTTTTCCGAAAATCTTCCAGAGAAATTTTTCCAATAATTGTCATGGAAGGTATGTCAGCACTTATTCGTAAATATTTCTCATGATTTCTCCGTGTAGTTTGTAGGGCTTGCTCGAGAAAGACTTCTCAGACGTCCTCAACATTTAAAATTCAAGATTTTATGCCCAAAGAAGTATTTCGGAATACCCTTCGAGCAGTTCTCAGGACTTTACCCGAAGAAGTAAAAGTTATCTCCAGAATAATGTCTCATGTCTTTGTTGAGATGCCCAGATATTTTCCAAGAAGTTTTCCCGAGGTTGTACTCTGCAGAAAAATTGATACAGACAAGTTTTAAAGCCTTCCATTTTTTTTTTCAATTTTTTATTATTATTTTATTATTTTGAGCTGAGATATTAACAGATTTTAACGTCTTCTTCGAGAAATTTCAACTTTTTTCATAAAAAGACTTCGCCGCTAAAAGTTCTCAGGGTTTTGTAAGAATTTTATGCCATTTTTACTCTTAACATTTCTTTATACTTATTTTTGGAATTTCTGTAAGAAGCTCTCCCATGGCTATTTCATGAAGTCTAGATACTATACAAGAAGTTTTCCCAGGATTTTCGCCCAGGTATTCTCCGTAATGTTTTCACAGGACTTCTCTTCCGAGATGACATAATCGAAAAAAAAAACCTCAGGGCTTTCCAAGCAAAGTTCATAGTTGTTTCCAAGGCTTTACAAGAAAAGTTTTTATTTTCTTTTTCAAAATAAAATGATGCTTCGATCACTCCAAGAATTTCTTCGAGAATCCCAGGCATTCCTCGAAAAGCTTTCTCAAGATTATTTCCTTGAAAGACTTTATCTGAAACAAAATTCAGGGTTTTCCAAGAAAACTTTACGTTGTTTTTACATTTTTCAAAAAATTTTCAAAAAGGTTGTTTCTTTTTTTTTTAATTTCTTCGAGGAGTACAAGTTTTCTTCCAGAAGTTTTCTCAGGATATCTCTCCATGACTGGCTTCGTTCAGAAAAATTGTCAAGGCTTTGAAAAAAAAAGTATTTTTTTATTTTTTTAAATTTTTTTTTAGAAATTTCTTTAATAATTTGTTCGAGAAGCCCAAATATTCTCCGAAAAGTTTTCACAGGATTTTTTCCCGTAAAAAACTTTGACCGAAAAACTTCGGAAGAGTTCTCAGGGCTCTCGCTGTGTGGTTTTTATTTGTTTTGTTTATTTTATTATTAGTTTTGAAATTTCTCTGGGAAACCCTGTCTTTCCCTGGTTTTCATTCAAGAATCTTTCCCTACCCCCTAACAGAAAGGTTATCTAGGACTTTTTCGAGAAGTTTTCCAACAGACTCCCAAGAAAGTTTTCCAAAATTTCTACGCCAGCACATTTTTGAAAAGATTCGTCAGAAACTTTTGTTTTTTTATTTTTTTTCTCCATAATACTTTCCCATGTCTTTTTCGAGAATACCAGTTATTCTAAAAGTTTTGCTGGGATTTTACTAAGGTACACCGGGGCAAGTTGAAACGGGTGAGGTAGGATGAAACACGACGTTTTGACAAAACATTCAATACTATTAGGAATGTATACTTCATCAAAGGATTGATTATATCAAACGATATTCCAATTGTTTAAAACGATATGATAACATTTTATTAACCCACAGTTTCGTCATACCCCACCCGTTTATAAATTTAAGGGCTTTCCAAGCAGTGTATGTATTTCTTATTATTATTTTTTTCTATATTTTTATTATTTTGATTTTTTTTTTGCAAATAGCTTTTGCACAGCTTTCCGAAAAAAAATTCAAGGACTTTTCTCATAAAAAAAACTATGTCGGTAGTTCTCAGGGTTTTCTAAAGTGTGTATGACATTTTCACTCTTATCATTTAGTTTTGGAATTTCTTAAAGAAGCTCTCCCACGGCTTCTTCAAGATGTCCAGATATTCTCCGAGATGTTTTCTCAAGATTTTTCAGTTTTTTTTTTAATTTTATTTTAGAATTTCTTAAAAAGGTCTTCAACGTGTACTACGAAAAGCCCAAGTATTATCCGTGATGTTTTCCAAGAACTTCTCTTTCGCGATTTCATAATCGAAAAAAGTTTTCAGGACTTTCCAAGAAAAGTTAATATTATTTTTATTTTTCATTTTTTAGAATGTTTCCAAGAAGCTCTCCTACGGCTTCTTCAAGAAACCCAGGTATTTGCCCACCAGTTTTCCCATGATTTTTTTTCTACGTGAAAGACTTGTTCGGAAAAGTTCTCAAGGCTTCCCAAGATTAAAAAAATATTTGAAACTTATTTTTATTTGTTTTTTTTTTCTTTTTGAATATCTCCATTTTTTTAAGAATCCTTGGTATTCCCCGAGAAGATTTCCCAGGGTTTTTTTGCAGAAGACTTCATCTGAAAAAGAAAGAAGCATATCAGGAATTCCCAAGATATGCTTTTATTTCTTATTATTATTATTTTTTTCAATTTCTTCACAATCATCTTTGAGGAACAGGTATTCTCCCAGAAGTTTTCGCAGAATTTCTCTCCGTAAAAGACAACGCAAAAAAAAAATCTCTGGCTCTCAAAAAACATTTTTTTTGTTTTCCATATTTTGTAGATTATCCCAATAATTTCTTTGAGTAGTCCAAGTATTCTTCGAGAAGTTTTCCCAGGTTTTTTTTTCGTAAATGGTTTTGACTAGCAAAGTTGTCAGAGATTTCCAAGACGTATAATTTTTATTTTTAAAAGACAATTACACCGTCTTCGACCTTGTGGCCACTACAGACTGAACATTACAACATTAGACAACGGACAACACATATAACACCCAGTGGCCCAGTGGAGAATTTTCCGTTTGACGAAAAGTTTTCCCCGACTGGAGCGGGAATCGAACCCACACTCCGAGGCTTATGAGACACCTAAACGACTGACGCCGCTAACCGCTCGGCCACGAAGCCCATTTTATTTTATTTTTTTAGCGTTTCTCCAAGAAGCTCTCCAACTTTTTCGAGAAGCCCAGGTACTGCATTCTCCGAGAAGATATCCCAAGACTTCTCTCCTGAGCAGACTTTATGTGAAAAAGTTCTAAAGTAATTCCAAGAAAAGCTTATATTTTTATGCTAGAACTTATTTTTCGAAGGGATTTCTCTAGACTTCTCCGTGAATTTTTCAGAATTCCTCCAAAAATTTTTTAAAGACTTCTCCCCAACTATAAAATCCGAAGTCTCTCCAAGGATTTCCCCCAATTTATCACACATATCAATTAAGGTCCTCCCAGAATAGATCCTAGGAATCGTTCCGGAGAAGTTTTTAGATAAGTTTCCTTTACTCTTCCTTAAGAAATTTCTCCGAGACGGTCCCAGGACTTCTTCTGGAAAAGTCGTCAGGACATTTTCAGTCACCACAGTTTTGATCAGAAATGTTCTGAAGGCTGTCGATGATTTTTTTTTTATTATTCCAAATGGAAAATTTTCCAAAATGTGCTTTTTGAAGTCTTTTGACAACCAACCATGAGCAAATATTTCTGAAATTCTCCTGGAAGGTATGCCAGGACGTCTTCGTAAAAAAATCTCATAACTTCTCAGAGATTTTTTAGGGCTACTCCGAGGCTTTAGGATTTCCAGTTCTTGTCTTGTAATAAATGTTTTGAAGATTTTTCTAAGAGCGGTTTTAGAAAATCCCTTTGATTAATTTTCAAGACTTCTGTAAGAGCAATTACCACGTCTTCTACTCCAAACACTTGGTACGGAAAAGTTCCCAGGGATTTCCTAGTGTGATTTTTTACATTTTATTATTGTTTTAAAATTTCTCTGAGCAGCTCTCACATCTTTCCTTGATCTTCATCCGAAAAACTTTCTCTGGTCCCTCTCAATGAAATTTTCCAGAACTTTTTCGAAAGAATATGCGACCATCTCTCATGGAAGATGGGCTGAATGGGAAGAAGGTTTCTGGGCTTTTTCGAAAAAAAAATCAATGATTTTCCTAATAGTTTGAGGACTTCCTTTAGAAGAACGTCCTAGAACTTTCCGCGGAATTGCTCTCAAGACTTGCCCCTAAAAAGGTTCATAGTGCATCGCTCCTAAAGAATGTTCATAATTTCCTCCTAGATAAGTTTCCATTCTTAGGATTTTTTGATTTTTTTTTCTAAAATTTTTCCAAAATTTATCTTTTTCTTTTTAGAAATACCTCCAAGAAGTGCTTACGAAGAAGTTTTGTCCGAAAAAAATATCTCGAGGCTTTTTTAATTTTTAATAGATTTTTATATATTTTTATTTTATTACTTTCAAGGTTTAATTGTTATTCTCTCTCAGATTTTTTCAAGAATTCTTTTAAAATTTTGCCAAAATTTCGTCTGGAAAAGTTCTTATGGCTATCTTAGCGAAATTAGGAATTTTTCCAAGAAACTTTCTCAGATCTCTTCCGGAAAGTTTTTCTAGAACTTTTTCGATAAGCCCTTTCAAGAATTCTCCCGTCAAAGTCGCCAATAATTTTATCAGCTTTCGAAGAGATGTTCTTATTTATTCATTTCTTATTTTCAGGAGTTCCCAAGAAAGCTCGGCCTCAACATCAATTAACAATTTTCTCAATACTTTTCCGATTATCAGGAATTCCACAAGAAGCTTAGCGACAACCTCTCCGAGAAGGTCCGTCAGGATTTCTTTGTGAAGCAGTCTCATGACTTCTGTGTGAACTTCTCTTCAAGAAGCTTTTGCGACTTCCCCAAGACGTTTTTCTTGACTTTTCCTTAAGAAATCCACTAGATTTCTCACAGAGAACTTCTAGGGTTCTCCAAGAATGAATGCCGATAATAATCTTCGAAAAGGATTCCACTACTACTCCTCAGTTTCAATTGCTTCTCTCTATTTTTTCAGAAAAGTATTGTTCGACAGTGTTTTTCAGAAGTTTCTTCGAGAAGTTCTAAGGATTTCTCCTGGAAAAGTTGTCAGGAATTCTCCCGAAAGCAGTCGTCCAATTTTTTGAGCAAGTTCTCAGGACATTTCAAGAAAGAAAAAATTTTTTTTTTTAATTTATAGTTTCTTAAAGAAGCGCTCATACATAATCTGCGAAGAGCCATTTTCAGGATTTCTTCCAGAACATGTCAGAAATTCCCGAACTTCTCTCGGACAAGCCACCAGCGCTTTGCCCGAAAAATTGTCAAGGCTTTGTTAGAGATTTATTTAATTTTATATTTTTTGCAGATTTATTTTTTTTTTTCAAAAAGTCTCCAATTTCGTCTCCATGAAGCTTTTTCAAAACTGCTCCAAAATGTTTTTTTTTCTAATGTTTCCGTTAAGAACCGCGTAACAACCACCACGGTATTTTTTATGAATTTTCCGGAAAGTTATGCATTATTTCAAGGCTTTTTAAAGCTTCTCTGATAAAAAACGTCGCAACACTTCTCCGGAAAAAAATCACAGGCCTTCAAGAGGCTCCAGAGGTTTATATCGGAGAAGTTTTTTTCTCACTTCATCCCTTCTATGTTCAATTCACTGCTCACAAACAAATTTTTAGAATTATACAAAAAATCTCTTCAATGAATTTCTCAGAACTTCTCTCCGGAGTTATTGTGGAAATTTCTCCCGGATATGTCGCCAAAAATTTGTTCAGAAAAGTTCCCAGGGCTTTCCAAAAGAAGTTTTCGATTTTTTTTTCATTTTTTTTCTTTATTATTATTGGTTTATTAAATTTTCCGTTGAATCTCTTGGGAGATTTCCGACGAAATTCATGGAAAACTTTTGAAAGCTAATTTCTGAAGAAAACTCAAAAAAAAATCTGTAGTAATTGATGTGGGAATTTCTGAAGAAATTCCTGGAGAAATTTTTGAAAGGCATCCCAGGAGAAAAATCCCAATTGCATCTTAAAAAAGTTCTAACGGAATTCGTAGCGGAAATTTTGGAAATTTCTGAAAGCAACTATGGAAAAGGAAGAGACCACTTGAAGTATTTCTGATTGAATTCCAGGTGAAACTTCGGAAGGATGCCTAGTGGGTTTTCAAAAAAAAATCTAGTGGATTTGCTAGAGAAATCCCTAGAGATTTTTCGGAAGGAATCCAGGACAGATTTTCAAACAAATCTTTGGTGATATTTCTAGAAAAAATGTTAGAGAAATACTTAAAGCAATCTTTGGAAAAAATCTGAAGCTAGAGGAATTTCTGAAAAAAATAAGAAAGTAATGCTTGAGAAATTTCTAGATAAATTCATGGAGCAATTGAAGAAGGCATCCAAGAAAAAAAAATATATTGCTTCAACAATTGGATTTTTTTTGGACAATGAAGTAATTCATAGAGTAATGTCTAAACGAGTCCCTGGGAAATTTGGAGGAAACTCTTAATGGTTACATGTTTTTCTTAAGAAATTTCTGAAGGAATCATAGAATATGTATGGAAATCATAGAAAGATTTTGTAAAGAAACTCTTGGAATGATTTCGGAAGGATTTAGCAGAGGCATACCTGAAGAAACTCATGCAAGAATTTATTAAATAATCCTCGGAAGATTTTCTGAACGAATTGCTGCTGCAATTACCTTACAATCCGTGAATGAATTAATGAGAAACTCTATTGTTTCAGAAAAAAAAACTTAAGAGCGAATTCTGCCAGAAACTCTGGCAAAAATATCTAAAATAAATGAATCCCTGAAAGACTTTTTGAAACAATGCCAGGAGGAATTCATGGAAGATTGCCAATGAAATCATATTTTGGAAAATTTTTCAAAAGTAATACTGAGAATTATTCCTGAAGATATTTTTTTTTTCTAGGATTTGACAGAGGTTATGTACTGTTATATGGTTTGGCCTCGCAATCTTAAGAAGAATGTAAAACGCTTTTTTTTTCTTTTCGACTTTATGATTCGTTTGTAACCTTTTCCAGTCTTTGTGGACTTCTGGTTAACAACGGTACTAATCTTAAAAATTCATAAATTAAACCATGACAAACGTCTGATTTTTGAAGTCAAGTTAAACCGTTTTTCACCACAAATCCGTAAAGGTTGAACCCTTGGAAAAGATCCCAAATGAACCGAAACGTCGGAAATAATCAAAAACTAGCGTTTTTAATTTCCCTTAAGACGACGGGTCCAAACCATAACGGTACTTTTTTTCTGAAAATATCCCTTAAAAATGTCAATAAAGCACGGAAAAAGAATCCTTTGAGGTTTTCAAAAAGAATCCATGGATCAATTTCATCAAAAATCGCGCAGGAATGTCAAGATGAATGCCTAGAAAATTTTCTGGAGGATTTCCTGTAGGAGTTTTTGAGCACACCTACGAAAGAAATTTCTGAAGAAAGTCTTGAAGCAATATCTGACAAAAACTATGTAAAAGGTTCCCAAAAAAATCTTTTTGAAAATTTCGAAAATGGATTCATGGAGTTATTTCTAAAGAGATTCATGGAAAATTTGAAAAGCATGGTAGATTTTTGTAAATATCTGAAGAAAACTATGCACATATTTCTTATCGACCCTCCGGAGGACTTTTTTATGGAATTTTTAGACGAAATACTGAAACAAACTTTGAGGATTTTTTGAGGAAATTCTTGGAAGCTAGAGAACGCTTGAAAATATGTTTGAAGTAAACTCTGGAGGGATTTCTGAAGAAATGCTTCTCTTCTTAAGGAAGAACTCACATTTCGTGAGTTTGTCGGGAGTAGGATTTGATCCCAGATCTTTGGCGTGATATTCACGTGCTTTGACCATCACTCCACATTTAAACAAAATCTTCTAAATTTTTTTCCATGTCTTTTTGGAGAAGTTTTTCCAGGAATTCTTTGGAATGATATGCCAGGACTTCTTCGAAAAAAATTCTTTTAACTTCTTTGAAAATAGCGTCCTAGAACTTGTCCCTAAAGAGGTTCTTAGGTCTTCTTTTTGGAGAAGTTTCATTTACTTCTTACAAAAAATTTCCAAGATTTTCTCAAAAAAATTCCAAGATTCAATCTCTTCAAGAAGTTCTAATGACTCGTTCCTGAGAATTATCAATTGTTCTCTCGGATAAGTTACAAAAATGTCATTTGGAACAGTTATAGTTTCCTAGATTTTTCCAAAACGCTTTCGCATTACTTCTGCTACAAGTTTTTTTTTCTGGTAGAAGTCCTGCCAAAACTTCGTCAAGTAAAGTTTCCAGGATTCTCAATGTTATTTTATTATAATATTTATTTTTATTTTTACGAGCTATTCTAGAAGCATTTCCACGTCTTCTCCGGGAAGCTTTTCCAGGAATTCTCCGATAAACTATGCCTGGACATTTTGGAGAAGCTTTCCGACAACCTCAGGGTTTTCTCAAGAATTTTCAGAGAAAGTTTTTTGGAGCGGACCTGGTGTGAAGATTGAAGCATCAGACTATCACGCCGAGGAGCTGGGATCAAATCCCAGTCCCGACAAACTCAACAAGTATGAGTTTTTCCTTCCGAAGGGAAGTGCAACGTACGTACGTGTAGGTCCCGAGATAACCTGATTCCTCCATGGAGCCCTTTGCCATCATGTAATTTGTCTTCGACACAATCATGACTAATCCGATTAGTCTGGCTTCACTCTTTAGTCGGATGTACGTTTCCGCCATCGTCTCAAATTTACGAGCAATAGGGGCATCTGGGGTAATATGCACTGTCGAGGCAAAACGCACCCCCTTGTTTTTTCAGGAATTATCGGTTTTGGAGCTTTGAAACCTTGCCAGTCTAATAGAACGTCCTTATAAATGAGCACCTGGAAAATTTTACATATCTGCGTTAGGTAATTAGTGGGAAAAATGAATTAAATCAAAACGCAGGTTTCTGATGTAATTTTTTCGATCGTTTGTCAAACAATTTGATGGTGAAAACCGACCAAATATCTTAAGCTGTTGTATTTATTCAGTAAATTGAGGGTAATACTAAGCGTAGAAATAATAACATAAACAGTAATGTACATAAATTATATATTTTAAACAATTTGATTTTTTACTCTTGATTGGGGCAATATGCACTCCATGTGTTGGGGCCAAACGCACCTATAGAAAACAAGCTGTAATCATATCTACGAGCACTGTGTAAGTAATCGCAAATGAAATTGAGCTATTATTCGTTTTAAAACCTTAGAAAACATGCATTTTCTCTAAAAAAGGAAAAGATTTATAAACTCGACAGTGCATCTTGCCCCTTTGTTTGAGTGCATCCTGCCCCATTGTTGTAGTGCATTTTACCCCGAGCGTGGGTGCACACTGCCCCGCATGAACATACGAAGCCGTAATGTTGGTCTTCACTAAAAACGTTATTTTCAAAAGCTGTACTATATTAAGGCCAAAGTTTTGTTCGAGATCGCTTAGAATGCAAGTATTTGCAATAAATGCATGCATTAAAACAATAAATTATTGCCCTTTTATATGCATTTGGACGCATCTTTCTTAACTGGTGCGTATTACCCCAGAATCACCTAATATCAATATCATCTGCGAAACCAAGCAGCTGAACGGAATTTGTGAAAATTGTTCCACTCGTGTTTATCCCCGCTCTCCTAATTACACCCTCTAAAGCAATGTTGAACAGCAAACACGGAAGACCTTGCCGTAACCCTCTGCGAGATTCGAAGGGACTCGAGAGTGTCCCTGATACCCGAACTACGCACATCACTCGATCCATCGTCGCCTTGATCAACCGTATCAGTTTATCCGGGAATCCGTATTCGTGCATAATCTGCCATAGATGTTCTCGATCGATTGTACCATACGCTGATTTGAAATCGATGAACAAGTGATGTGTGGGCACGTTGTATTCGCGGCATTTCTGCAACACCTGGCGGATGGCGAACATCTGGTCCGTTGTAGCGCGTTCACCCATAAATCCAGCCTGATATTGCCCCACGAACTCTCTTGCAATCGGTGATAGACGACGGCATAAAATTTGAGAGATTATCTTGTAGGCAGCGCTCAGTAGTATGATCGCGCGGTAGTTCCCGCAATCCAACTTGTCGCCCTTTTTGTAGATGGGACACACGATACCTTCCTCCGGTAATACTTCCTCCTCCCAAATCTTGGTAATGACCCAGTGTAGTGCTCTCACCAGTGTTTCTCCATCGTATTTAAGAAGCTCGCTTGGTAGTTGATCTGCTCCAGCGGCTTTGTTGTTTTTCCACCGGCCAACCTCCTCCTCAATTTCTTGGAGGTCAGTGGCCGGAAGTCTTCCGTCCTGTGCACATACTCCTAGATCTGTTACCACGCCACCTTCGGTACTTGAACGGTCCCCATTGAGGTGCTCATCGTAATGCTGCCGCCACCTCTCGACCACCTCATGCTCGCTCGTGATAACCTTGCCTAGGGCTAAAAATCTCGTTAATACAGCTGAAAAAAAGAAAGTTTGTCAGGACCTCTTCGTAAAGATCTTCGCTTACATCTTCAAGAAGTTTTTGCGGATTCTTCTGATATAATTTCCCTGGACTTCTCTCAGAAGTTTTCTTTCTAAAATAATTCTTCATCACCTTCAAAAAAGAGAGCCAGTAAGAAACGTTGAAGAAGTCAAAGTCCACTCCTTCAGAAACCCAACTAACCGGAAACAACTCAATTTCGTCACCCCAAAATCTCCGCCGCACACTTCCTTTAGCATTCCACTGCTCCAAATCTCTCTTATTCCGTCTTGATCCAGCCCGTGTACCACCCAAAACCCACTCTTCGCCTTATTCTCTCGAAACAACACCGATGACGGTGGCGGCGACGTCGACTGACTGGACCTACCCCACTCCGGAAGCTTCCTTATTTATCAACCTTTTCTCTTCTTCTTCCAACGCAACGACGGCGATATGGAAGACAAAAAATTCACCCAGTCTGCGGCCACCCATCTGCTTGTGCAGAGCCACGAGGAGACTCGTCGGATTCGCAACTGGGAAGTGAGATGTAGGTTTCACACCACTCACCATCAACGACAGGCACGGCCGGTAGACAGACACTCACTCGACTCGCACTCTAAACAATTACCCGATTGCTTCCTTTTCGATGTACCTTCCTAAAAAAAAAAGTTGCAAACGAAACCCAATTTCCTCATCCTCTTTTGTGAAAAATAAGGATGGAGAGCAGATGGCGCTACAACTCCTGCCCGGCGCTACTGATACGGATCGGAGATGAGTTCTCCGAGTGGCTTGCCACTCTCCGAATTCGGAAGCGAAAAAATTTCGGAATGCGGAAAAAAAGATATTCCGCCACTCGACAGTCGCTCGCTCGCACGCGCGCTTCTTACGCTGCAGACTGGTGTGCGGCAAGGACGACGTGGCGACGTCGACGTTCGTTGATGACAGGCAGTCAGTGGCGAAGTAAGGGCACGATGACTGTCACCCCGAAACCCTCGCTGTAAGCGATACTGCATTTCATTATGGTACGATCACAGTCCAATGTATCCTTTTAAACATTTGTGGACGTACCATTACGTCACCCAGTATACCCCCACATTGGGTGGAACGCGCGGCGACAGACAGCCAGTTTTCACACTTTTCCTCTTTTCGCCGTCGTCACACACCAGACCATCATCGCGCATCGGAGTGTCCTGATGATGATGGTGGCAGCACTACCGCGCCACCCACACCTTGTCCACTGTCTTCCTGGGGTGGTGTTTGGCGCGCGCGAAGCTTTCGGCAGTAGTTCGGCTGCACATCAGGCACACGGGGATATGCTCCTTCGCTGTGTTTTTTTTTCTACTTTTTTCGAATTTATCCTGCGGTGGTGGTGGCCGCGGCACATTCCAGGCGCACTCTATCACAACTATTATATTGTGTGAATAGTGTTGGGTGAGGGTGAGACCGGTGATGATGAGGAAGAAGGTGTTAGATATGGATAGAGGCATGAGCCGATCAAACCCTTTTTTAATGTACGATTGAAATCTGTACTCAGAAGAGTTCGAACTACAATGGTATATGCTGCCTTTAACCAGATTTGCTGGTATATCGAAACAAAAAACATATAATTAGATGGAAATGTACGTTGTTACACTGGAACATCTTAGTATACCACAATCTGGGGGTGAATAAATAAAATATGTGCGTAAATTAAGTCACGGCTGTAATGAAGAAACTTAGATCGTGAGAACAGGCCTTGCTTCTGGACGTTTTAGTTCGGGCCAATTGCGTTTCCAGAATGTTCCCAGAGATCCCAAAAGTAGGGGGTTTCATGGAGCTCAGGGGCGTTTCAAGGGGTTTCAGGAATCTTTAGGAGCGTTCAGACTGAGACACTCTAATACGCCTCTGAGACCTTCCCGAAACCCCCTGGAACCCCGTAATTTCTCCCTTTGATAACCCTCGTAGTTCTCCCCTTGAAACCCTTGGGAAGCCGCTGAAGCCCCGCCTCTGAATCTCCCAGAAGCGCCCCTGAGTCCTTCAGACACCCCTCTGAAACCCCTGAGTCCCTTCCAAACGCCCCTGAAATCACCAGGACGTCCCTGAGATCCTTAAAAACGATTCTGAGACTCCACTGGAAACTCCCTGAAACGCCATCGAGATCTCCCGGAACTTTGATACTGATACCTCATGGGACCCTCCTGATTCCCCTTTGAACAACCTCTGAAGCACCCAAGAGATACCCTGGATTCCCCTCTAGACCCCCTGAAACGCCTCGGAGGCCTGCAGGTATCTGCCTGAAGCCCCCTGGGACCCCTAGAACGGCCCTAAGACCCCCAGGGTCCTCCTTAAAAGCGCCTGAGGCCCCCTGAAACGCTCTCGAGACTCCCTGAAGCGTCCATGAGGACTCCCCAAACTCCCCGAAACGCCCCTGAGACCCTCTGGAACTCGCTTGCAACTTTTGATACTCCCAGGAACCTCTCTAAGGCCTACAAAATCGCTCGTGAGACGTTGGCGCGCCCCTAAGACCCACTTAAACCCCATTGAGATTTCTTGGAATGTCCCGAATAGCCCCTTAAATGCTCTAGGAATGCCCTGTGACCCTCTGGAACTTATCTGAGATCCTCTGAAGCACCCTTGCAAGTCCCTGGAGTCCTCTGGAACTTCTTATTAAATTTGACAAAAATTTTAAATGTGTTCATGCTTAGTTTCGGGCTTATAGTGAAAAAAATATTCTTTATAATCATATGGAAGCCCATCTATTTTTGGACTGTTGTAAATTAAAAAAATATTTGCATATTCTTAATGCGAGGGCAAAACATGTTTGAAAAAAACGCCCACCGTGCTCCATATCCCTAAATATGATGCTTAGCATCAGGTTTGGACTAAAAACTTGCAAAAAAATCGTACTAAACCCCTATTTTACATGGAAAAATCAAGTTTCAAAGCAGTTAGCAGTTAGCAGTTACGGAGGAGTTTTCGGGGGTTTCAGAGCGTCGCAAATGCGTTACATGGGGTCCGAGGGGATTTAAAGGGGATTTTGGAGGCATTTCAGGATGTTTCAGAGCGTTTTCGGCGGGATTCAGAGGCGTTATGGAAGCGTTACGGAGGAGTTTTAGGGAGTTTCTGAGCATCTCAGCTGCGTTACATGGATCCGAGAGGGTTTTAGGGGGATCTTTGAGGCGTTTCAGGAAATTGCATTTTCAGGGACCCATCCCGAAATCCTTTGAAACGCCCCTGACTTGGCTCTACGTCCCCACTTTGACTTAGGCCTGCCTTGCTTCAACTTAGTGTTCTTTGAGCACTTCCATAGTCATTAATTGAAGGACGCCCTTGAAATGCTGTTTGATTTGAAGATGTTCTTGAAACCTCCTGATACGACCCTGACCTGAAATACCTCGAAACGCCTCTGAAATGCGATCATACGCTCCTTAAAATGCTCCTGAAACCCCTGAAATTCTCTGAAATTACTCTGAAATGCCGTGAAACGCCCCTTGTAACGCCTTATAAAGGCTCATGAGATCCCCTGAATGTCCTCGAAATGTCCCTGAAACCCCCTAAATTATATTGAAATGCCCCTGAATTTCCCGTAATCCCATGGAAACGCCATCAAAACCTGACAGAACGCCCTTAAATGGCACCCCAAATCTTCTGGAACAACCCCCTGAAACGCCCCTGAAGCTCCTTGGTATTCCTTTTCTGGGCTCTTTGAGAAGTTGATGGAAACCTCCTTAGCCCCACCTCAAATGCCCAGGAGCAAGACCTATATTTACGCACATTTTTACATTATGCACCCCCAGCCATGTGCATAAATTGAGGTTTATGTTATCCATAATTTTGATCTATCGTATTTAGTTATCCATAATTTTTATCTATCGCGATAACATAAATATACTTAATGATGACAAAATATGTTATCAGTTTCCAAACGCACATTTCAAAGCTTTCCCGAAACTGAGGATCTGGTGGACTTCGAATCTAAAAATAGATTCCGCTCTCCATCTTCATTGCGACTGCAGTACGAAAGCGTAGCCTTCAACCACTCTCCCTCTCACTGAGTTCCTTTGGTACAGGGGTATCGGCTGTGACCGGTAATCACTCGATCAGGGTTCGAGACCCACTGGGCGCAATAGTTGAAAACATGAGTTATAATTATAAGAAACTTTTTTCAACTGCAAACTATGTCGGTAAAGTAGATTTTTACTATTTTGGTCGGCAAAGTAGCTCTGAATGATAACCAAATGATAACAAAACCTGTTATCAATCAGCTGTATTTTTTCATGTTGATAACTAAATGTAATATTGAACAAAATACTGTATAACACAATTAGTTGTCAACTTGAACTTAATGATAACCTAACTTCCTATCATTTTGATATTCGTGGAGTAAATTTGGGTTATCATTTTTGTTATGTTGGTCTTAATTCAACCCAAATGATTAAAACTCAATTATCAAACGAATGATAACCAGGTAACAGAACTTATTATCTACGGGGTATGACTGGGTTACGTAAAACTTGGTATTTTTCGGCTTTCAGTCACAGAAAAGCGTTGATTATTTTAGATCATTGCCAACGTACAGTAATTCCAACCCGGCCAGCACGAACAGAAGTGTTCCCAAAGTGCCAAGTGTTGTGACTCGAACTGTGTACCCACCCACCATTTCAATCGAGGTGCTAGGGTCCAATGAAACAAGTGCGGTGCAGAGAAGAAAACGACATTCCACCGTGTGATCAACACGAATCGAAAACAAGTTGATTCACATCGAGCCCTGATGAAGATCCCAACCACAGGATCGAAACGTTGGCAATGATCTAAAATAATCAACGCTTTTCTGTGACTGAAAGCCGAAAAATACCAAGTAGAACTTGTTATCATTTTGTTATTTGCCTTTGCTCGGGCAGTCAGCGTTGACAAGTATTTCCAAAGTTAGTTCGTATTTGTTCGTGGTCGATTGATCCTTTGAGGTAGCGAAGTACACGTTTTGCTTCTATCCAATCGGAATTGCTGGGACAGCTTACCTTCCTTCCAAGGACCGAAACAGCTGCAGCAATGTCCGATCGAGTATTCGTGGCCACATACAGCAACCCTCCTATAAGGCTTGCGTATTGACGATTGTTGGGTAGCGCTTTCTCCTCCTTTGTCTGTAGGTGTCCAGGATCCAACGGTATTTTGCTGGGTTTCGCATCCTCCAAATACAAATCTGGTCAGCATTTTACGAATGTACGTTGCTTGATTTAGGAAAATATGTTCTCCGGTACGGTTAACTTGGATTCCCAAGAAATGTTTAATGTCCCCTAAGGACGTTACCTTGAAATGACGGTTCAAATCCTTGATTATGGCATCATGGTCTTCCTCCGTGTTGCAAACAATGACAAAATCGTCCACGTAAACAGCAATATACGAAACCTTACCGCTACAGCATCGCTTCACGTACAGGCAAGAATCATTCACGGAAGTATAGAATCCCGTGTTCTTGAGAGTATCATCTAGCTTATGATTCCAAATCCTTGCAGCTTGCTTCAGTCCGTATAGTCCTTTGCGAAGTCGGCAAATCATGTTTTCTCCTTCAGCTGCAACGCCTGGTGGTAGACGCATGTAAACTGTTTCCTGCAGCTCTCCGTTCAAATAGGCAGTCTTCACATCAGCATCTTCTTTTGACTTGCCACAGAAAACAGCGTACGGTAGGTGATTTGCTTGACAACGGGAGCGAATACCTCATCGTAGTCTTCTCCAATTTTTTAAGTGTAGCCTTGAGCCACCAATCGAGCTTTGTATCACACCACTTGGCCTTGCTCATCTGTCTTCCTCTTGAAAATCCAGCGGCAGCCGATTGTTTTCTTTCTGTAAGATTTGAAATCTGAATAGTTTATTTCAAGCGTGTGCTATGCTGTCAGTTCGAACGATTGCCAACCATTCGAATACAAACACTAAAAATCATGCATGTATAAATACACGAGCGAATAAAGAGTGAAGTTGTCTTGATTTGGAAGTTGAGCTGAAAACATCAGTGTTGTATAGTGAAACGGAAGAAATACCCTGACTCAACATTTTAAAGTGGTACGAGGATAAAATAGCTGAAGTTTAGCTGAAAGTTAGTGTAGAGTGTGATCTCAAGTGGTGAACATTGCTGGTAAAGCGGTCGGAAAGAGTGCCGGCGTTGGACGAGGCGTTTTGTGCGAGCTAGGTAAGACAAAAGAAAGTGTGCTTTCGGAAAGTTTTCGGTCACCATTGTGAATTTCGTTGGAGCAAGTCATCGGCAAGGTTTTGCGTGGCTTTGAAAAGGCTCGTCATTGTGTAGTTGAACGCCATAGCGTTTACGCCATAGTCTAAAAGAAATCTTTTATGCGGAAATTGTATTGAAGTGTGGTGTTTTTTTTTTCTTTTCGACAGGCCGGTCGTAAGTGACGCCAATATTCGCCATCTTGAGCGTGCGTTTGCGCTATTGTACCAGCGACGCGTGGTGTGAATTTCAATCGAAGTGATCAGAAGTGTCCATTTGTGCTAAAAAAAATCGGTTGAGGATCAGCAGCGGTTATTGTGATTCGGCGTGCGGTTATTGTGATTCAGCAGCGGTTTTTGTCATTCCGGAACAACCTTCTGTCTGAAATCTGGTCCGGGCGCACTACTGGAGTGCACGGTTAAGAGGGAATCCCAGATTACGACCAATTTTGTGGAACGGAGGAAACTACATAAAAGGCAGTGATTGTGGAAGCGGCCATTGTGTTTTCGGCCCGGCCAAGCGTGAGAAATTCAGCAGCGGTTTTGTAAACGAAATTCGAAACGAGGAACGGTAGTGAATCAGTGGTATCCTGTTCGGCGGGCTAGCTGCAGTCTTCAGCAAAGATCCTGGTCGGAAATCTCCAGCACGAGTTCCAGCGGACTTCGGAGTGCTGTTTTCCACGGCGGCCATTTGCAAGCGCTGCTCCGGACAGTTGTGGAGAATCGAGTGACAACGGAACGTTTTTTATACGGGCGCAAAGGAGGCTACGGAAGGAAAGCCATGGCTCTGATCGGTAGCATTGACCCGTATGTTCCGGGCTCATCCTTCTCCAATTATGTGGAACTTTTGGAGTATTTCTTTTCTAGTAATAACATCGATGAAAATAGAAAAAAAGATCTATTCATGAACTTTGCCGGAATGACAGTATTTGAAGAATTAAAATTACTTTACCCTGCTACTGACCTGAAAACGTTAAGTTATGCGGAAATAACAAAGAAATTAAAGGAAAGATACGATAAAGTGGATTCTGAAATCGTTTTGAGGTATAAATTTCGTTGTCGTCTGCAAGGATCAACGGAATCCGGAGAAAATTATATTTTGGCAGTAAAACTATTGGGGGAAGCTTGTGATTTTGGGGCATTTCGCGATTCGGCCATAAGAGATCAGCTTGTATATGGAGTTTATGACAAAGATCTGCAAACTAGGCTATTGAACGAAGAAGAACTAACTTTGAAATCGGCGGAGCGCATTATTAAAAATAAGGAAATGGCGGTTTGCAATAGACAAAAGCTCAACCCCGATGAGAATGTTAACTCGGTTAAGTTTAGGCTTGGTCGACGAGATTCTCGCTATGATTCGAATAGAGCAGATCGTGAAAGAGGAAGATCGAGAAGTTGGAACAGGGATAATGGACACAGACGTTTTAGAGAAAGATCAAGGTCAGATTCACGTAACAATCGGGTTAGTAGCAAGGGAAGGTACGCAAATTTTGTATGTCATTACTGCAAAGCTAAAGGTCACATTCAGCGCTTTTGTTACCAGTGGAAGAACAGCAACCGTGCGACAGTGAAATTTGTGAATGAAGTAGACAACGAGGATCCGAATGACTATTTCAAGAGACTGCAAATGGATTATGACACCGACAATGAAGCAGATCGCGATTTCATCAAATGTGATCTCGGCTCACAGGGGGCAGATCAAAGTAGTTAAGAATTCTGAACCGCGGCGCAATGTGGCGCTTCAGGAAGTTGCAACAAGGGCCCGAATATCATCTAAAAGGCGATTCGAAAGTTCGGATGAAGATGAGCCGTTCCAGAGCACCTCATCTCGACAGGTTCTGCATCCTCCTACTCCTCCTCCGCCAGTTAGAAGTGAAGTTCATCCCACTGTATTGCAATCCTACGATGAAACGCAAGCCACACACAACGATAAGCGAACACCGCGGATAATATCTCCCCAGAGTAGTGAACAATTCGAAGTACGGCGATCAAAAAGGTTCAAGAAGAAGAAAATAGATTCAGATTTTGTTTATACTAAGTAAGTATTATTGGAACAAATGTTCTATCTGCAATTAAGATAAAAGTGTTCGAATGCAATCATTTTTATTTAGTTATTGTTGTTTTAAACTTAAGGAAAGAGGAATTGTAAGATTTGAAATCTGAATACACTGAAACCTCCATTTAAGTCGATGCATGGCTGATCGAAAATAATTTTTACCGTGCCGGCAATGACTAAACTATACAGTTTTATATTTTTTGACAAATCTTCTTTGTCATGCGAAGTGTTAAAAAATATAAAAGTCTATAGTTTTGTCATTGCTTGCACGGTAAAAATTATTTTCGATCAGCCATGCATCGACGTAAATGGAGGTTTCAGTGTAGTTTATTTCAAGCGTGTGCTATGCTGTCAGTTTGAACGATTGCCAACCATTCGAATACAAACACTAAAAATCATGCATGTATAAATACACGAGCGAATAAAGAGTGAAGTTGTCTTGATTTGGAAGTTGAGCTGAAAACATCAGTGTTGTATAGTGAAACGGAAGAAATACCCTGACTCAACATTTTAAACTTTCCAGCTGGCAATGCTTCAAAGTCCCACACATAGGGATTGGAGCTCGTCTTCGATAGCTTATTTCCACAGTTCCTTACACGGGCCAGTCATGGCTTCCTTGTAACTGCTCGGTTCCTTGCAGTTCATGTTGTACTGCATTTCCAACGGCATTGTAGCGATCCGGAGGCACTCGTTTAGTTGAATGACACGACCGTCTTGGTGTTTCACAAATATTTTCATGCTCCATTCGAACTTGGTCCTCCTGAATCTCTTGGACTTCTAGAACCCCGGCATCTTCATAAAACGACTCATCCAGGTTTTCAACCAAATTTTCCGGATTTGCATCATTCGTCAAAAGTTCAGCTTGTTCGGAATCCTGTTTCACGGGCGGCAATTGAAAATATTGGTCATCTTCAACTTCTCCTGGAGTCTCCTCAGTAGTTTGATAGGTGTTCATGAACCGCCATGCTTTGTACTGCTGTGAATATTCCACGAAAGTCAGCTTCTCGGCCTTTGCATTAAGCTTCGTCCGCCCAGCATCCGGCACGAACTACGCTTCGAATCCAAATACTTGCAACATTCTCATGTCCGGTTTGAATCCATGCCAATTTTCAAAAGGTGTTTGCTCAGCTGACTTGGTCGGCAATATACTTTGCGGGAAATTCGCAGTGTTGATGGCTTCTCCCCAATAGCGGTTATGCATTCCAGCCTCCAAGAGTAAACACCTCGCCATTTCAACCAAGCAACGATTTTTGCGCTCCGCAATTCCATTTTGTTGTGGTGTATAGGCCGTGGTAAACTCCTGCTGGATCCCTTCACGCTTCAGAAACTTTATCAACTCACCGCTACGATATTCACCACCTTGGTCCGATCACAGCTTCTTCGGCGGTCTGCCAAATAGAGTTCTCATTTGCAGCACATAATCTTCAATTGCACCAGCAGTTTCCAATTTTCCCGTAACTAGTACAGCACGGTATATCTACTTTGGTCGTCAATTATTGTGAGAAAATACCGTCGACCTCCTGGGGCTGCCGTCCTCACTCGGTGTGCACCAAGTCCATCACCGCTCCTGATTTCTTCATCGCTTTCTTCGCTTTTTTTCCAGCAAGGCAAGTTTTACACGAGATCTTGGTGCCACAGTTACGTATCTTGATGCCAGTCGCTAGTTGTCGGTGTTCCAAATCTAGTATTGCTTGAACGATGTCCGAGCTTCTTATGCCAGGCATCAATACACTCCTTTTCATAGCATTCACTTTTCATTGCATTTGACCGCTCCACCATTCACAAGTGGTATACTGCCGTAATTCTGCAAAGTGACGTAAGCGCCATTCAAAATTTCGATATTTTTTGATATATATTATATATAATATCTGGTGTAAAAATAACACCGTGGACCACAGTCTGTGGTATTCCTGCTGTATTAGAATGCAAGATCTAGTCGTAATCTATCATCTAAGGAAAGAAACTTAGAGGTTGAGCAAGAGTTTTATGCATAATAACCAAAACATGGGCCAAAACTATCAATGTCGCTTACGTCACTTTGAAGAATTACGGCAGTATAGTCCATTTCTTCAAACAGCTACAGTAGCAACTCGATCCCGTGCAATGGTAAACTCGCTCTGATCAAAAATGACTTCAGCTCCTTTGGCGATCAGTTGTTCCACAGAAACTAGGTTCATATCCAAGTCGGGAACATGCAGCACCCGAGCAAGCGTAATCTTTTTGGCGACTCCATCTTGTCCGTAACAATCCAACTGGCAACTTCCGACACCTTTGACCATAGCTTTTTCACCATCCGCAACGGTCACGAATCCTGGCGTTCCTGCGTTCGGCTCTTGAACCTCCTCGAAGTAATCCGAATTAGCGCACATGTGAGAACTTGCTCCCGAATCAACAATACAGTGATCGGTTGGACCTTCTCTCGCACTGAATACGAAGGCTTCTTCCTCAGACGCCGCAACTCTCGCTTTCGGTGGATTCTTGAAGGTTCGCATGCTTTCATGACTTCGAAACTTTTGGCTTCGAGCATCTAGATCTTTGTCCTACTTCGCCAGGAGCTTGCAATCACGCTTCTTGTGGCCAGCTTTCTCACAATGATGGCACACCATTGTCTTCAGCTTCCCAGTTACCTTGAGAACCGACGAATCGACCGGAACAATTTCTTTCCGCTTCTGTACCTCATTGATGATCTTGTTCTTCACGAACACCAACGTCAGCTCTTCATCGGAGCGATTCTCCAGGGTTGTGGTTAACGCATCAGACGAACTCGGAAGGCTTCGGAAAACCAGGACCACTTGAAGATCGTTATCCATTTTCGTTCCAGCATTCGATAGCTTCTCGAAAAGGTCTTCAAACTCGATCAAATGTTCTACGATGTCGTCCCCTTCGTTGAATTTCAGGTCGTAAATACGCTTCAGTAGGTGTACTTTGGATGTCAGGCTGCCGTTTCAAACCAGCATGAGACCAAACTTCCTTAGCTATCTTGGTGTTCCGGATTAGACCGTGCAGACTCCGACTAAGTGATAGTCCAATGGTCGCACGCGCCTTTTGATCTCCTTCTTCCCAAAGCCACCAGCGCCGCAGCATTCGAACCATCAGCAGTCGCTGCCGGCTCCACTTCTGGTTCGACGAACTTTCATAAGCCTTCTCTCACCAGTAGGAATTCGACTTCGAGCTTCCGCGCATCGTAGTTTTCGTTGTTGAGCTTGATGATTCCTGATCGTTCCATTTTCGAGACTTAAATCCGCAGGCCCATAACCTCTTGGACTATAGTGAGACCGTAGATCGGTAGACTAATTAAACAACCGGTCTTAACTGGTTGACGAACAGAACGATAATAACTATTTATTGAACTATCAAATATTGTCACTGTTTTTCAGTGCTTGCTTGATTGCTAAGGATGTTCTCCGTCGCCTTCTCGATTTGCACCACCATCACTGTTCAGTATGCCATCTGACCATTTAAGAGCCACCGCAAGTTTGTTTCAGGTGTCTGGAACCAGAACACAAGTCATGGCACTGCACAGGTTCTGACAGTAGCAAACTGTGCAGAAGATGCAGTGCCGAAGCCCATAAGGCACAAGGCTGCATGACTCCACCCATTTGTCTGATTCGTTCCGGGAAATCCATGAACAACAGACACCCAACGGGTGGTCCAAGGTGCCCAGCATTCAAGAAGGCTGCAGTGAACAAATCATAGTGCATGTAACGCAGCTGAACCTGAACCACCGACTGTGACGCAGCTCAGCAACTGCTTTGTCAGGCGGTTCCTGAGAGGGGAACGGATATCGCCATCATAACGGACCCATACCGAGTATCCACCGGCAACGGTGATTGGCTCGCGGATGGGTCCATAAAAATGGCGGCGATATGGACGACGGGTAAATCCCCTGTCCAGGAGGATTGCTGTCTTCTACCTATGAGAGCTTCGTGATCGCCAAAGTAAACGGGGTCTTCTTCTGTAGCTGTTGTGCGGCTCCGCGGTGGTCGATCGAGCAGTTCACGCAGATGCTGGACTGTATGACGACTGTGCTGACAGGGCAAACACCAGTGGTAATAGCGGGTGACGTCAATGTCTGGGCCGTGGAATGGGGGAACCGTTTTACGAACCAGCGGGCCAGATTTTGGTAAAGATACTGGCTATGCTGGATGTCGACCTGGCTAATGTCGGTACCAAAAGTACCTTTAGTCGGAACGGAACGTCAGTTATTGAGGTGACTTTTTGTAGTCCTGGCCTAAACAGTAGTCCGAACTGAAAAGTAGACGATTGCTACACTAACAGCGATTACCTGGCGGTTCGCTAAAGTATCTACTGCAACAACAGCAGGCAGCCGGTAGATGAAGAGGCGGCTATGCCAAGGCCAAGCCCTCGCTGGTGGAAGACATCATACTTTGACGATGGAATATTTAGGGAGGCGCTCCGCCGTGCGCGAAAAATACTTGGTTTAGACGGCGACGAGCTTAATGGTGAACCGCCACGTTTGCGGACTTGCGCCACGCTGAAGACCGAGACAGGAGCAAGCAAAAAGGCCTACTTCGAGGGTCTCTGTCAGAGTGCCAATGCGAATCTGTGGGGTGATGCCTACAGGATCGTGATGGCCAAGACGAGAGGTGTAATGGTTCCTACAGAGCCATCTTCAGAGACGTTGGAGGGTATCCTTGAAAGGCTTGATCCGCGTTATGATCCATGTCCTTGGCCTCTTTTCGTTGGGCAGCCGGGGACTGGGGCTGGCGTTGAGGAAAGGGTCACCGATGTGGAACTAGTGGGGATAGCAAAGTCCCTTAGCGTAGGTAAGGCCCCAGGTCCGGACGGAGTTCTGAATTTGGGCTATTGTAGCTATAGTAGCTATTGCAGAGGCTCCCTAGATGTTCAAATCTGCTATGCAGAAATGCCTTGTCGAGGGAGTTTTTCAAGAGGTTTGGAAGCAGCAGAGTCTTCTTCTATTGCTATGCACCAGTTGGGCGGCTATTGCCTACACATAACCGCAAGAGTCCCGCAAAGTTCCATCCTGGGTTCGGTGCTATTTTTTTTATAGAAAGAGGAAATCTGCTTCTACAGATACCCGAGAGGTGGGTCCTCAGGTTATGTGGGGTCGACACTAAAACCTCTTTCTCTCTCTTCCTTACCTTCGCGGTACGCCCGTTAGGGATGACTTCGAGAAGGGGGATGACTTCGTACAATGAGTACACTCTAATGGTAAGCGTTCCACCTGCTACCGCCTTAAGTTGTTCGCTCTTCCCCGGAGGCTCGGGCCCTGGCTAGTACATAGACTACCCGTTGGGCTCATGCTCCTGGATGGGGAGGGGGAACCAACTCAACTAGCTGTTGTTCGGCTCGCCATTTTCTCTGTAGTTCAAGGACGATACGAGATACCGTGGAAGAAACGGTATCCCACTTGTCCTCCCCCGTACACATCCTTTCAACAATGTTGTCGGGAGTGATGTCTCTACCGCATACCTCCTGCATACTCGACCTTTGCTCCACGAAGCGTGGGCATTCAAAGAGCACATGCTCCGCGGTCTCGTCGCAGTCTGCACACTCCGGACATGTAGGAGAACCTGTATGTCCGAATCTGTGCAGATTCCACCTAAAGCACCCATGGCCTGACAGAAATTGTGTCAAGTGAAAATTCACCTCGCCATGGGGCCTGCTCGTCCACTTGGACACGCTCGGTATGAGCCTGTGTGTCCATCTGCCCTTGCTGGAGGATGACCAATCCCTCTGTCATTTCAACATCGACGATATTCTGGCAATCCGTCTCGCGCCTCTTGTGCCACGTCTCGTAAAGCACTCCTCGTCCTCTGACACTACAAGTGCTATGGGCATCATACCCGCCAGCACGCATACCGCGTCCTTTGACACCGTACGGTTCCGCTCGACCTCTAGCTCGACCATGCAGCGGCACCATACCGTAGTATGAAAACCGCTACTGTCGCGAGAAGTCTACGCTTACTCGAGACTATTGCCGAGCTATTCGACATTATCTTCGATAGTGCCGTAATCGCCATGCTTGCCCTCTTGCAAGCATATTCCACGTGGCTGCCAAAGTTCAGCTTATCATCGATCATGACTCCGAGTTGCTTCAATGAGCGCTTGGAGTTGATCTCGCACCCGCCTGTGGTGACCACCGCATGTTGTTCAGATTGGCGATTGTTCACCACCACCACTTCCGTCTTGTGGTGTGCGAGTGCCAGCTGACGTGACTATAGTAGCCAGAGGTGTCAGCTTATGAGTTGTATATTTTGAGAGTTTGGACAATTTGCAAGTCTTATCATACCGTGTGCGATTATCATTATTTTAGCGTGCACGAATGAATGCTTGTGAACGTGCTCTCAAAACGCTAACGCTAACTTGACACCTTGCGTGCGAGATGTAACAGAAACGTCAATCATGCGTAAGCATGTGCTGGATGGAAATTTAGATGTACTTCAGTTTAGTGAACGTTGTTGTGACGGACGGACGTCCGTGTTGGTTTATGGTAAAAGCAGTGGAAAAAAAAATCGGCTGATGGCGGATCAGCCGAAAAAGAGAGCTCGGACACCACAGTGACCTCATCCAGTCTTCGATTATGCCAATTGCATGCACCGCTGTCACCGTGAGGGTAATGTCATCAGCAAAGCCGACCAGCTTTACGCCCGGTGGAAGTGTGAGCCTCAATACGCCATCGTACGCTGCGTTCCATAGTACCGGGCCCAGGATTGACCGTTGTGGTACTCCCGCGGTGATGCTGTACCTCTTGTCGCCCTCATCCGTGTCATAGAGTGGCATCCTATCCTGGAAATACCTCTCCAGTATCCGGCGTAATCTATCCGGGACTCCTAGGTGTTGGATGGCGCATTCAATGGCTGCCCAACTGACGCTATTGAACGCATTCTTCACATCCAACGTGACTACCGCGCAGTAAGGAATTCCTCTACGTTTATGCTGGATCGCTATCTCAGCCGTTTCCGTTACGGCCTTAATAGCGTCCATCGTCGATCGACCTTTCCGAAAGCCAAACTGGTTATCCAAGAGCCCAGAGTCATCTGGTTTCTCGGTGTAGACCATTAGCCTCGACAGAATGATTCGTTCCAACAGTTTCCCGGAGGTGTCCAGTAGACAGATAGGTCTGTATGCCGACGGATCGCCGGGTGGCTTCCCGTGTTTAGGCAACAGAACCAATCTTTGCCTTTTCCACCTCTCCGGAAATTCGCCTCTGTCCAGGCATATCTGCATAGCCCTTCTGAACATATCAGGGCATGCCTCGATGGCCGACTTAATGGCTACCGTCGGGATACCTTCCGGACCCGGAGACTTGTTCAACTTGAGTGACTTCGCAATTACGATGAGCTCATCGTTCGTCACTGGGGCTACCTCCCCCTGGTCCATTCGGCCAGGGGAGATGGCAGCCCATGGTTTTATATCGAGGCATGGGAACAACGTTTCCACGATCCTCAGAAGCATCACAGGTGAGCGTTCCGGGGGCGCCGACGGTTCGGTGCTATGGAATGTCACGTTTGACTAGGTGTGATAGTTAAAGCTCCCGGTGGGCGTGGTACTCATTGGCTTTGCTGACAATATTACGCTGGAGGTCTGCGGTGAATCACTCGTGGGTAGCAGTTCTGGAGGAGTGGTTGAGCTCTGAAGCTTGAGTGGTTGATGTGAACAACTGGATATCGGAGTGTAGGCGATTGCACTTAATATTAGCTTTGAGGCAAATTTTCCGGAATTTTAATCCTCTCCAAAATTGCATCC